>NC_090933.1:441036202-441339232 GCF_040938575.1 Ambystoma mexicanum | reverse complement strand
TCAAGCCCCCAAGCTACCTCGCTGAGAACCTCAACATCTCTGAAGGCCTATGATCCACCCAAAGCAAGGACATGAGCAGACTTGTACTCCACCAGTGCAGGAAGGAAAGAGCTAGAAGGCCTTGTGTGTCTACGCACCCATGCCCTAGAACCTTCTCTCCATCAGCTCCAACCAGACTCACTCCCTCACTTCTACACCTCAGGAAGTAACTCAACACTCTGCCCTTCAAGGAAGCGTTAATCCTTAACAGCTAGGACCACATACCTTCCTATCCACACATAACTGGGGTCTGGACTATCTGCTCCTCCTGCTTCTTCTCCTGTTTGCTTGTAGCCCCTTGCTGCTAAATTTTCAACACTCCCCCCACCCGGTTTAGCACCTCACACCCTTGTATTGATCCCTTGTGATCTGCTTCACTCGCCATGTATCTACTTCCCCCTTTGATTTGTTGCTTCACAAAGGTAGTTCCAGGATCAATAAATATCCTAATAAAAATAATAATACAAATTACGCATGCTGTGTCTGACAAGTGACATCACTGGTGCATCACTGTCAATTCTCAAGATCCTGGGTGAGGGGATGGGGGAAAAAGAGGGGGTTGTAACATAGTGTTACCACTTTAAGGTATGAGAAACCACTGTGGTTTTGGTTCTATCTCAAATAAGTCAAGCAATTATTGGGGTACCATTTGGAGTATTCTTCTGTTGGTGACAAATTCAGTCCCCATTAACCCAGTCCTTAGGAACTTAGATAAAGTAGCTAAACATCATAATAAATCTGTACATTTATGCTTGGGATTTTAGGCAAGAGGCTTTGGGCATTATAGTTGGGCCTATCATAACCCAGTGGTTATGTTGGAAACAACTTGCACGTGGGTGATAAACCGAGCGAACCAAGGCTCCATATCCCCTGTGTCACGGCACGTCTAGGCTCAATCAAGTTTTTGCTACTGGTGGCTTTCAACAGGGATCTCGTCTGCACTGCTTCCAATATTTCCATTCATGACAGAGTTGATGAAACCTGTAGGGCATATAGTCCATCAAATGTAGAAGTTATTTTACTTTGGGATAGATTCATCTGTGCTGGGTTTTCAGCTGTATTGTTTCAAAAGTGTTGATTCATTTAAATGCTGTGGCCCATCCACCTTAGCCATCTCAGAATTATTGATGCTCATTAACTGTCCCTTTCCTGGGTTTTTCTCAGCAGGTACATCAACATATCTGAGGGTTCAATTTTTCGGGTTCATTGGCTTCAGTAAGTCTAGCATATGAGCTCTTTGAGAATGGAGTCATGTATGTATTGACATGCCCAAAAAATGTGTCAGGAATTTGTAATTGTAAGTTGTTATATCATCCACTTCATAGTCTTCAGACACACCATATGTGCAAATATTGTTGCTTCTGCTGCCATTACCTACATTCTCCACCAGATGACACAGCTTTTGGATTTCATTCTCCATCATTTGTAGCTTACCAACTTCATCTTCACATGCCATCACTCTAGTCTCAAATGCTGTCACTCGAACATCAAATGTGTTGAACATCAACTTAATTTCCTGCATGATAATGTGGATGTCCACAATATTTGTATGTGTCTCCTCCATGAATAAATTCAGGTCATTGAATTTTTCCATCAGCTCTGTAAGCCCGAGAGCTAATTGACCAATTTGTACCCATGAAATAGAAACAGGTTAGACCTAACCTAAATCATCAAAATTGGTTGAATGCAGAAACCAAAAACTTAAAAAGAGAAAAGAGGAACATTTAAAGAAAATGGCTAAAAGATGCCATGGAGGAAAGTAAAGTAAAATGGAAGGAATTGGAGAAACAATATAAGGATAAAATTGTCAATGCATAGAAAAACTTCTTTAATAAACACATTTCTACAGCTCCAAATTCTTCAGGAAAACTATTTCAGATACTGAAATCAATTTAAAAACCTTTAGCACTAACACCCCCAGTTCATCCCTCTCAGGAAGATTGTGAGAAGGTTCAGCTTGCCTTTCATAACAAAATTCTAACGGCTAATGAGACTATAAGCTCTTGTCAAATATCCCCCCTAGCACAAGCCTCCCTCAGGAACTCAGAACCTAACGTCTCAGCTATCAGTAGATTTAAGTTCAGTCCTTTATCTGTTGAGGATATGAAGAGTCTTCTTTCCTCCATAAGACAAACTACATGTCCAGAAAACATCCTGCCCCCCAAGCTAATCCTGGAAAATGTAGACATCTTTGCACCTTTCTTTCTCAGAATGGTCAACGCCTCATTCAGAGAGAATTAAGTTCCAACAGCCATAAAAATGTTCACAGTTACTCCGCTGGTTAAACAACCAGGACTTGACCAGCAAGATCCGGCTAACCTCTGCCCGATAACAAATTGCAACTTTTTACTGAAAGTTCTTGACAAAGTAGCAAGTCCAAGCGTTTGTGGACGAAAACAATTTACTGCAAAAACAGCAATCGGGTTTTAGAGGAGCACATAGTACAAAAACTGCCTTGCTGGATCTTCAGACAAAAATGCTCAACATCATGGACATTGGAAAAGCCGGCATGTTAATACTTTTGGACCTATCTGCAGCCTTTGATTTGTTAGATCACCAAAAACTTCAAGAGGTCCTAGAATCAGCAGGGTGTTGTTTGCTGGAAGCCATCGATTGGGTGCCCTCCTTCCTTACGGAACAGAGCTAAAACATTTTTTGGTGTGGGCAGATATCACTACCTCTCTCCATCTACTGTGGAGTACCCCAAGGGGCAAGTTTGTCCCCTCTATTATTCAACCTATATTATGGTGTCTCTGCACCTTTCTCACCAACCTAAGGGTGTTTTTCACCAACTTTACCGACACCCAATTAGTGATTGAACGGAGTGGGTGCTACAATACAGATAATGCCAGGATTGACAATATCTATAACATCCTTGACGCATGGAAGAAGACTAACTGCCTAATCCTGAATGGAAGTAAGACCGAGCTTATGATCTTCGCCTTGCCTCAGGCCAGGTCTAAACTCAATTCTGATTATACCTCTTTCAGCATTAGAGATTCATGTATCTCATTATTAAGCAAACTTAAAACCCTAGGTGTATATCTGCTGGTGTCTCTTGGAGCTGAAACACACGTAGCCTACCTGAAGAAAAATTGCAAATATTATCGGAGACTGCTCAAGACTATTAGACCTTTCCTGAGTGAAACAAACAGTACCATCATCGCCAGGGCCACAATCCTTTCACGATTGGACTATGGCAATGCCTTGTTGGCAGGAGCCAATAAGGGCTGCATCCGGCAATGCCAGACCATACCAAACAACACGGTGAGGACTATCAGACGGAAAACAAGAAGGGAGCACATATCTGAAGACCTAAAGTCACTGCATTGGTTAGCACTGGAGGAACGTATTTCCTCCAGATCGCTGACCATTGTGCACCACTCTATACGGTGAAGTCCCTGCTTACTTGAAAGATCAAATAACTCCCTAGAAACTGGGTCGGTCACTGCGATCTGAAGTGCAAAGCCTCGAAGGACACACCAGTGCCAAAAGAGCAAATGGGCTTGGACGCTCCTTTGCCGTAAAAGCAGCTCAACTATGGAACAAGTTACCTGACCCCTTGAGCTTGGAATCAAACCACCTTATCTTTAGAGAGAAACTCAAAACACTATTATTTAGATAAATGAGTAGCCACCTGCAATGATGACCTGTTGTCCCGTCTTCTTTTTGTTGTCTTTGTCTTGTTGTATGCGCCCTGATGCCTGCGGGCTTTGGCGCGCTATAAATAAATAAAAAGCAAAAATAAAAATAAAAAGCTAAGGCCCAGGTGGGTTTTGATTAGCAATGTATGATTAGACATAGCTCTGGACAATAGCATAGTGGAAATGTTTTTGTTTTAACTTCTGATTGGCCATTTGTTTTCATACAGTGATAGGATTTCTAACCACCCTTAGTGCTGAATGATGGCCCTTGGTGCGAGATGAAGATTATCTGGCTCTTGCAGTACACATTATCACGCTCCCTACAAATTGCTAATTAACTGGTACAGTGTGAGCTATACTGTGTGAGTGAGACCTTACAGACTGTATCGACTAGAAATATTGCAAGTGGTCCCTACCCAATACAGAATATTAACCGTAATTGTGCGACATTATATTGCCTTAAATATCCTTTCATGAACAGGGTTCTCTCTTTGTCTGTCTCCCTCGGCAGTTTCATTATTATTTGGCTTATTGTACAGCTCTCCAGATTTATGAGTGTATCTAGACTGGATGACTCTTTTGCCAACACAGGTATTCTGTAGAACTGACCAGAAATCTTAAGAACATCTCGGCTGACAGGATAGAACCTCTTCTTACTTCCCTGGTGAACCTCTCGGACTCCGCCTCCTCTGAATAGATGTCAAGGTCTATCCTTTCCAATCTGGACATAGTTGCGAATACTTTAGCACCACTATACAGAAAAATGCTTAAGGAAGGCACTAAACGCAATTTATGGAACTGAAGACGTTAAAAACCTTAACCCTTAAAATCTTCTATGATTGCAAATTACACTGGGCCCAGTCTGCTTTGGCAGCATATAAGGTTGCTGCTAAGAACTCCAGAGTAGCAATAATCAAGCCCAAATAGAATGTCTTCAATAATAGGATTAAGAATGCTCAATAAGATACCAGAGAACTATTCAAAATTCTTAAAGAGCAAGAATCCACGAATCACGTTGATCCAGCACTGGTGGCAAAAGACAGTGCCTGGTGTGAAGTGATTCAAAAGGCCATGCAGGACAAGTTAAAGAATATAAGGGCTGATATTGCCAAAAATCTAGTGGGAGCCGATGCTGAAAACCCTGGATGGGTTTTTAATAGATGCCGTTTCATATCCCTATTCAATTTCACCACATTCTCAATAGTTGAACTGGCGTTGATTATTGAACAGTTAAAGGCCACTAAATGAACAAAGGACTCCTCTGCAGCAATGCTTATTAAAACCTCCCCTCCTACATTGCGTGCAGCTATCTGCACATTTGTTAATGGGCCTCATTACAAGTTTGCTAGTCTGGTAACAATGGTGCCAGTAAGCTTACAGCACCGTTGTTACCAGACCAGCAAACTACGAGTCTGGACTGTCCAGCGGACTGGCACCCGTGAGCAGACCTCGACGGATGCACCGGCACCATTCATGAACGGTGCCGGTGCATCCGGCCTCCCCATTCCCATTGAGTCCAATGGGACTCAAATGGGAATGGGGAGTAATAATAACCAGAACCCGGCAATGGGGATTTACCGGGTCTGCTAGGGCTGGAATGCCCTGGTAAATCCCCACTGCCGACTGCCGGTAAATTCATGACTACGGTGGCAGCCATGCCGGTATTTACCAGCACGGCTACCACCAGACTCATAATGAGGCCCAATGTGTCCTTGGAAGTGGGGGTTGTTCGCCAGGACCTAAAAAATGCTTGGGTCACGCCCATCCTCAAAAAGCCAGGCTTATCAAATGATCTACCTAATAATTTCAGGCCCATTACAAATACCCCTTTTCTCCTGAACGCTTTGCACCAAGTGGCATAACGGCAAATTGCTGAGCATTTGAAAAAATGTCCTAATCTGAATGACCATCAGTCGGACTTCAGGGTAGGATTTGGAACAGAGAGCTCTGTTAGAATGAATATCCAGGCTTCTGGATCATATGGACAAAAATGAAGCCTCTCTGTTGATGCTGCTGGATCTGTCGGTGGCCTTCGACCTGGTGGACCACTCCATCAAGGCCGCCAGGTTTGGGGAGGTCGCAAACCTCTCACCCATAGCAGGCCAATGGATCTCGTCTTTTCTCAGCAATCGAGAAAGCAGAGTATTCTACAGAGAAGCTGAAGCTATGCCCAGCAACATCAGTTTTGGTGTACCTCAGGGCTCGTGTACCTCGCTTTGTTTGTACAACATATTTACAGTTCCTTTTTTTGCCATGCTAGCCCACGAGGGAGTGATATTTATAAATTATGTGTGTGATCCCTCTGTCTGGGAATCATGACTTGGATGAGGCAATTATCAATAAAATCTATACCTTGATCGAGACTTGGGTGGTCCACAATAAACTGGCACTGAATAAAGAAAAAACAGAGTTGTTAGTGGTTGGCTCGCCCAATATGATACAGAAATTGGGCCTAGCATATGATTGCTTTCACATAGGAACTGCTAAAATAACCGCTCTTAAGAAAGTTAAAACACTGGGGGTCATCCTCGACCAACATCTCAGCATGCAGTCCTGTGTATCTAGTTTGGTATCGCCTTGTGCCTATTACATCAAGTTGTTGGCTCATCTTAGACCCCTCATCTCTCAAGCAAATGCTGAAACAATCGTGAGAGTGATCGTGCAAGCTAAGATTGACTACTGTTCCAGCCTCCTTGTGGGTATTAATACATACATTTGCAAATAGGCTGCAGATCTCCCAGAATTGAGCTGTAATAGTAATTATGGGTCTCTCTCGTAGAGACGATGCCACAGCAGCAAGACAAGCTTTCCATTGGCTACCGGTTGAGTCAAGAATCCTTTTTCGATTATTGGTCATCACCCAGAAATGCAGACAGGGAAAAATGCCTGCATATCTCCAAGCCCTTCTATCTAACAAAATACAGGAAAGAGCATTGAGATCCAGCGACCAAGATCATTTTATGATCCACATGTGTATGACCGTGAAGGCTTCAAAGGGAGCCTTTTACGCAGCCCCCCCTAGGGCCTGGAATGACCTTCCTCTGGAGCTAAGAGGCACTGAGTCAACAGATGTCTTCAAAAGAAAACTGAAGACTCTTCTGTTTGTTTAGGGAATTAAGTCCATGTCTTATGTCACTCGTTATCTGCCCATGCCTGCAGAGCTTTTTTGTTTTCTTGTTGTGTCTTGTTACGCCCTTAAGCCTACGGGTCCATGGTCTGCACAATACAAATGTATTAAAGTAAAGTAAAGATCAGTTTGCCCAATGCCAGTAGCGTCAGAGTTGTGCCTCTTTTCCCGTAACTGTTATTTACAAACAGTGTGTCACAGATGGCCTAAAGAATACATAAACTCCCATAGACAGTTCAAGGGCTATTTATTTCAATTAAGTAAAAGGCCAAATGGCCATCTGTGCCTCTCTTACCCAGGAAGGGGCAGGCCCACCCTAATCCAGATGTCCCTTGACCCCAGATTAATACTTCAGATCAACAACCTCTACTTTCTACAATCTGTCTATCTTTCAGGGTCCTACACAGAGATTTCCCCAAGGAAATTACTCAAGGGTTATTCCTTCTGACATTCAAAACTGTACCCTTATTCGACCATTCCTTTTCCTCAATCTCTCTACGACTAGGCCTTCTCTCCTCCTTCTCTCCTTCCATCCTTCTCCACCCATACTCGCCTCACTCTCCCTACTTCCTCTTCTATCCCTCAGAAGTTCCTCTCTCTTTGATCTAACTCCACCCTTTGATCTTACTCTCTGCTACTATTTCTCCCTCTCTCCTCTCGCCACACCACTACTACTCTACCTCTCTGCACTACTATGCCTCTCCCCACTACATGCCACTGCTACTCCACCCTCTCCACACCACTACTTCTCTTCCCTCTCAACACCACTGCTACTTTCCCCTATCCACACAACTTCTTCTCTACCCTCTCCACATACCTACTACTCCTCCTAGACATTCTCTCTAAGTCACCTGTTTAACTCTCACAGAAACTGACAAACGCTCACTCACTACCAGCACCACTTCCTCCCATTAACCAACACCTCACCTTTCACACAGCCTGTATAATCTTAATCCATGCTCCTCTGCACTGTCCTTCCTCCGCCAGGTGTCTTGATCAGCCTCCATCTCCTCTGACCTCACGCAAACAAGCCACAACTTCCTACTTTCTCAGACTCTTTTTAGCCTGACAGTTTCCTCCCCATTGGATATGCTTCCTATCAGGTTCCCCAAGCCAAGCTTTTTTTTAATTCTTCCCTCCCGGGAGGGGGTATCTCAAAAGGTAAAAAATTGGGTCTATATCCCACTCCTCTCTCTTGTGTGGGTCCACAAGAGCATGGCATTTGTGGCCTGTGATGGTTAGTCATGCCGTTCATGTTCCAGTTCTTGTACGTCCCTCACAGGATTGTCAGTTTGTTAGTTTAATTGGGGAGCAAGTGTGCAACTCCCTCAAAGATAAGTGTAATGTTCTTGTGCCACTCATCAGAAATCTTTCAGGATATTGCTGGATTGTGCTTGCAGGTTCCCAGTCTCTTGCTGGAGCTTGTTTTGTCAGGTCACATGGTTCTTCATCGCTGGGGTTCCCGAGATGTGCAGCTTTCTTGGGAAAATAGAAACACTGGCCAGCATCATGCATGACAGGTATGGAGTGATTGCCAGTGACAGTATATGCAAGCAAACTGGCACTCTAAGAAGGGACAGGGATTGGGGCCCTCCCAACTGCCACCTACCCCTCTGCAGCAGGACTTGCTCTGGCTTCTAGCCTGGTAGGCCTCCCACCCAATGGTGAGAGGGGTCCCCATGCACCCTTGACAGGGTCACCTTAAGGACCCTTTTATCCAGGGTCCCAGATATTTCTAGTTTCTCAGTGACTAGCAATATAGTATGTTAGACTTAAGAGCTTTACTTGCAAAGTTTTGCAAGCATTTTACATTTGAGAGGAGGGGAGTCTCACAAAATGGCTGTGCTCTCCAAGATGTAAATTGTGTAATCTAGCCCCTGGAGCATGCACCGCACAATGATAACAATCAGCTGGAAGTTAATACATCACTGTTTGCCTCTTCTTTGATAGCACTTATGATCAAAATGTGCAGGATGATAGTGGTGACTTACCCTGAGTATCTCAGACACATGGAAGCCCCACTGTCCTCTCCAGAGTTTGAAATGATGCCTGTCATACCGTGCCAACAAATCCAACGTGTTAGTGTCCTAGTGTCTTTTACCTCACTGTTGCTGTACAGCTTCTTGATAATCAGGGTGCGATCCTGGGGTTGGAATGCAAATTCATACCACTGTTACTTCTATTAATATCTGAAAGGCCAGCATAGCTTCAGGGGATGGTGACCATTGTCCACCCCCTAGAATGTTTGATCATTCTAACAAATACACAATGCCTTCCTTTGAAAAACTATGAGGGAATGGGCAAAGCTCATGGCAGCTGAAGAAACACCTGTCGGGGATTAATTGGCCCAGGGATTGCTTTTTTGACCTGAAATATACATGATGTGCCTGAAATAAAAACACATAACAAGAATACAAATCACATTTGAATCCTACTTTGCTTTGTTTCACCAGTGCTTTGAGCCAAACCCATACGCACAGAAGCACCATCGACCTGACCCTGCGTAATGCTGACCCTAAGAAAAGACCGAGGCAATCTGTCCAATTCTTAATGCAATGATGCCGATTTAGTCTCTACTGTAGACTACTTCTGTCACGCTGACACTACTTGCGCAGCAGATCTCACTAAGGAAGCTGCGTAGCACATATCCGTGTTACCAATTTAGTGTCCAGGTTGATTAGAGAGATTGGCTTAAAATGAGCCAGCCCTCATGATCTTTACCAGGCTCCTGTATACGTACAATGTGGGCCTATTCCATTGCATTTGAATGAGTCAATGTTCTTGCATAGCGAGTATAGTGTCACTGTTTAGTGTGTCATGCTGTCAAAGCTGAAGAAGTGTTAAATAATGTATCAAGGGCAAGCAGTCCTTGATATGTATTCGCTCTCCCCTCTTGCTTCTCCACTCTTTTTCACTGCTTACTCTCTGTTCTCTCCTCCTCTACCTTTCTCCCCTTTCCTATCTCCTCCCCTCCTCGCCATACTTTATTCGATGCACTTACTCTATCAGAATTGTCCCTGAACTAGTATGATAGAAACCTCATCTGTCTCCTCCCCCCTCCCCTTACTTGTTTTTTTCTTTCCCCCTCCAGCACTATCTGAAATGTTAGGCCTAGCACGATAGTCGCTTGTTTGTTCCTCCCCTCCCTTTCTGCACCCCTCTCACTCACCTTTTGTTTTTCTCCGGCTCTACCAGAAATGTTGTCAGGCCTAGTACGGTAATTGCCTGTCTGTTTCCATTTCCTTCCCACTCTCCCCCTCGCTTCCTTATCTATGTCTTAGCTCTTGAACTATCTAAAATGTCATCAGGCCGAGTAGGATAGTTAATTTCACATCCTTACTGTTCATGGCCTGTAAGAATGTCACTGTATTTTCCCTTGTTCCCTCCCTTGCCTTGAAGTGCTTTGAAACACATTGTGTATAGGCGCTATATAATAAACTATCATATCATATCAGTTAGTCACTGAAAGTCATACCATTTCTCTGGAAAAGGAGGGTGGAAGCTCACTCGGTGAATGAGAATAACAAAGGTGTGGTTAGAAATATATAATGTAATCCGGCAATTAAGAGTTGGAAGAGCATCAATAAACAGAAGTGTGGAATTAACACTATTGGAATAAACATCAGAAGGTGCACAAGTGGGAAGAGTCCAAGGAATAGCTTTAAATACAATTCCAGCCCTTTAACAATATCTAAATAACTGGGCTCTCTTATGGAGATCACATGGGTTTAAAAAAACGCAATATGCCACACTCACAGGGTTTGAGTAGGCACTATGCCCAGCACTTGCAAGAAAGCACAGACAGCATCCACCCTGCTAGGGTAAAGGTAGGAATAGTGGAAGCAGAGTATTCTGATATTAGTTGGTTGAACATTGGGCTCTGATGGATCAGACTAAAGAGAAAAGGGAACCTGATAAGACACCAGGGTAGGATGGCAGCAGAGAGAGAATGTGGATGGCCAAGGTTAAAAGTTCAATTGTGTAGGACTAAGGGAATAGATCCGATAAGCAGAATGCCAACACAAAGAATGAGGATGGTTGATGAAAGGCCTATAGTGAGAAGAAAAAACATTAACATTTTAAATGGAGAGGCAGCAAAAGGAGAAGCCTTAGCTGTAGATGTAAGGAATTGGAGGCACATCAAACATGGTCTGAGCCAGCAATATATTGACCATGAACTCAACACCCCATACCTGGCAGCCTGCCTCACCACCACACAAAAAGCATGCCTGCCATCCTGACAACATATGAACTACCTGGTGCCCTGTCCACCCATCACCACAACAAAAGGCTAATGTCTGGTGTCCTGTACCCCACCCCTGCAACAGAGAAACCCCTCATAGAGTGCTGCTTAAACAATCTCCAAAACAAAAGGTCCATTCCTGGATTCCTGTGACCCCAGGCCCCACAAGAAAGAGCCAATACCTGGTGTCCCACTCACCCAGCAAACCTGAGACCACCTAGATAGGACCTCCCAATAATTTGTCCCTACCTTGTGTCCTACCCACCCACCACAGAAAATGCTCAGACCTGACTATCCCTGCTTCCCCTGACCCCTCCAACAATTAGCACATGCCTGATGTCCTGCATCCCTGCAATTGAAGAATGCCTGCCTGGGGCAATAGCCTACCCAACCACACAGCACAATACCCATTCCCGGGATCCTTCCTCCCTAATCCTCAAAGCAAAGGAAACCTTACTGGTTTTCGACCTCATGCCACAACAGAACAGCCATAACAGAGTCCTCCTGACATCTCCCTTCCCTCCAACAATCAGTCTAGGCCTGGTGTCCTGCCTCCCCACAGCAATGGAACCCTTACCTGGTGTCATGCTTCTCACCACCCCCACAACAAAAGGCCTATACCTAGATTCTCCTGTTCCCACCACAAATTGCCCATATCTAGAGTCCCACCTGTACACTACGCACCACAACACACAAACCTGGCGGCCTCAGTTAACTTACCCACCTACACAGGCATGCTGCTGTGGCTGATGGTAATGGCGCTAGGGAATGGTGGACCAGTTTCACTGCCACAGCAGCTGCACAGGTTTATTTCTTTTGGGGGGGAGGAGATAGGCAACAAAGGAGCTTCCCACCTGCTCAGGCTGCACTAACACAGGCTGTTGAGAGGGGTGAAAGGACAAGTAGAAGTGTGTTCAACAAGGGGAGAGAGACGGTGTGTGGATGAAAAACAAAGAGGGAAGAATGGAGGCAAAGCAGGCAGGGAGTACCTCGCCTGCAACTTCCTGCCTGGCTCTCAGGTGCCATTCAATGCTGAACTGTGAGGGGCCGGACACAAAGTCAGAACGACACCATTTGCCATTCCACAGTCAGGCAAGAATGTTCCTATTTGTTATTATTCTTCCCAAAGTGTGAGCGGGGAGGGTAGGATCTTGGCCCGTGGTTTGACTGGCTTGTACCCAAACCTTGGGTTTAGCTAGAGCCAGACACATGACCGGGCCAGCCCAAGCCTCGCCTGGCTAGCCCAGCTCTAGCGACCATTAGGAGAAATGATGGATACAGTAAGAAAATGACTATTTGAATAAGTGAATGTTTGGTGGGGACAGATCCCCCAAGTATAGGGAGGGCCCCCCTTCAACATTAAGTGTTAGACAGCAGGGCTGCTTCATATTTGTTTTGTATTTTACAGTGAAGAGAATGTTCGAATGGAATGTGAAATGCTGCAGTTTCATGCTAGGCGTCAAGTTGCCCACAGGCTGCACTGATTGGAATGTAATCATTCTTTGTGAAGCAATACTTATTTTCTACATTTTCTGTTTTTTCACTTTGTTGATTATATGTATTTTCGTTTAATTGTGACATATATCGGTTTTATATTGTATTTGCGCTAACCTTGCATTTAAACAAAAACTATCATCAATAAGTGCTCGAAGACAATGCATGCACCCTACTCGTGTATTATTTTTAAATTCAATCCTTTAAGATGTTGACACAACTAAATAACCACATATTTCTAGCAGCACTCTGTGAGATCACTTTTCCCTCTGCAGTGCCATTAGTAAATAATAATGTCACTGTCTCGTCCTGAGGTTCTCTATTAGGCTTTGAATAAGACATACTTTCTTGCACTCAAAAAACAACCTTTTTAGGGCCTGGCATAAGTTGTACTGCCAGCAGGACAATTTGAAAGAAAATGAGACATTTCAAATAAGACAGATTGATTAGATAGAGCCAGCACACTAAGTATGGCTAAGTGGCACAAGCACTGCAAGCATGGAACCCACCTCGCTGGCAGGATGTTCAGAATGAAGTCGTTCTGGTAGTATACAGGTCGTGATGACCCATAGAGCTGTCATCATCTCACTGTTCATCTTGTCAGGTAATGCAGTGTTATTGGGACGGCAGATCAGATGAACAGAGCTACGCGTTTCCGCGAGTTCTTTTCTCGATTAGGAAGCATCGAGACATGGCAACAAAAGGGTTCTGCTATATTTGCACCCGAGGGTAAATGGCTATCGGGCGATGTCAGGTCGTAAAGCAATGTAAATACATTTCAAAGATTTTAAAATGAATGCTGAAGGTTGATTAATGAAGTTGAAACAATGTATATTTGTTCAAATGCTCCAAACTGCAGGTATATGAGGGCATAGATATTTATGCCACTTCGCCGTGCTTTTGCAAAACAGCTTGACGCTCGTAGGGTAAAAGTTACGCACCACCTTCCTTGATGACTTAGGTAGGCTTGGAAGTCGATCATTTTCAATTTTAAGAGCCAACAATTAATAATTGTGTGCATTTCAGTGGATAAAATGTTGATGTAATTGCAGAGAAAGATAGGACTAGCCGCTATTTATTTCAGTCATTTGAGAAATGTCAACAAAACAATGGAATTGGTGGTGAAAGATTTTCCAGGAACTGGTGATCTGTTAGATTTGTTACTAGCATTTGATACCCTGGACTAATCCTTGGCCAAAGTATGTGTCTGAAGCCTGAATAGGCTGAATGTTTACTGTATTCCGGATCCACGTCACTTCTCAAACTTTTAAAATATTCAGGTAACCATTTTTTCGGGGGGCAGGTTCCCCTGCATTTGTGTAGAGACACTGATTGTGCTCTTCCGCAGTCACTGGGAATCTTCTAGAGAAGGGGGAGGGTGGGGTGGGCTGCTGGTGGATGCTATTTCCGAGCAGTTCGCTTTCTTTCTAGGTAGGCCTTTTTTGGGCTAGTGCATTTAATAAATTCATATGCAGAGAAAGAAGGATAATTTAAAAGTAAAAGAAGCTTTAGGTGTCTGTTGCTGTTTGAGGGCTGGAGCAGATTACTTTAATTCATAGGTAGGGATTTTTTTTTACTTTAAAACAAAACATCATTGCATGTTGTGCATTGAATATTATAGGAGATAGCTTAGGTAGGAGAATTTAAGGGAGTGCCCGGGAGAATTTTATTTAATTTCTTATTTTTTCACACATCACTTAAAAGCAATCGACACTTCACAAAAAGACAGGGTGGCCTTTGGGATTCTGTTGGAGGGATTTCACCTTCTTTCCAGGCAACTAATTTATCTTATGTACATGTATGTACTGGTGCTGTATGATTGAACACACACTTACGCAAAAGAAGTTGAATTGAATTTATTTGCCACTACTTTGGGGGACCAGAAACACATTTGGGGGTGCTGTAAACATTGTTGGAGGTGGTAATCACAGACATTCGACAATTAGTGGCTGTGTGATGCAACACAGCCTATAACACTGCGTTGTAAATGCCATATCATATCACTCTGCCTGCTTTTGAGCACACTGAGCAGTAGGCCGGAGAAGACATTTGTGCTGGACCAGCTTGTTTGAATCGGCACATTCACACACAAAATAAGCAGTTGAATTGTTTTACGAAAGAGATGTTTGTGGGAATGGCAGAGAAAATTGCAGGAGGTGTCTGATATTACTGGGAAGTTCAATGATGTGTGACACAAAACGCCACCTGCTTGAGCATACTGAGCAGTACGCTGAATGAGGATTTTCTACTGGTCCAGCTTGTATAAATGGACACACTCACACACAAAATAAACTATTCAATTATTTGGGGTAAGAGAAAACTTTGGGGGTCCCAACAAAAATTGTTGCATTCAGTGGCTGTGGTGATCATAGGTTGTAGGCATAAAGCACTATTCTAAAAAGGTTGTCTGTGATGTCTGGGGAAAAAAGCACCACCAAATAAGACGTCCTCAGAGCCAAAAGCCAAACATGGCAGGCGAGATGAATGCACCATGGAAATGTTGCACGGTTCACTGCTGATAGAATAGCTGCAATTGCTGAGGAAGCTGGGTCTGGGGCTCAGTGGACTAATTCATCCACTACAGGGGCCTGCGTTTGACCTCATGGTCATAGGTTGGAATCCCAGCGGGTCCACTCATTCCTTCATCCTTCTGAGGTCAATAAAATGAATACCATTAAGTTGGGTGACAATAAACATCTGTTATTAACGCCAAGATGTGCACTTTACAAATACACCTGTTATGTTATGAATCTTGGGCAGTAGATTAGTATGTGAGTCAATAAACATACGTTGTACACCCATCACAGCCTAAACAAGTACTGCAAGCACTTAACTCATATTGTGGGTGTGGCTCTAGTCCTTCCAATGACATCTCTGACTAAACTCTTTCTGCCACTTCTGTGCACCCAGCTCCAACCCCATCTTCCCTTAGATAGAGTGTGGCACAAGTGAGAATGTATCCCATGCTCCCTTGTTGCAACAGACCAGTGTACACATCCAAGTTCTGCAGGGGTCTATTGAGGTGCAAGCTGAAGAGACTGCGTCTGTAGCAGAGTGGGCCGATGTTCTTGGGGAGAATTGGATTTGTAGCTCTCAGCACTAGGTCCGAGGGAGCAGAGCCATGCCCAGTTGCCCGTGTTAGAGGAGCAGGATGTTTCTCAGCCTAACAGGACATCTGCATCTCCCAACCTTTTCACTCCTTTGGACTATGTTTTCTGTGATGACAATGAAGGTGATAATGAAGACAAGCACATTGGCTACACACCCTTTTCTCGCCTGCGAACACTGTAGGAGGTTTTGAAGGCTACATGCACTGATACCGAGTCCAACCCCAGCAGTGGCCCAGAGGGAGTGTTGGATGAACAAACACAGCATGAAAGGGGAACTACTCGCATCACAAACCCTAAAATGGCTTAGACTGTAGCAATACATTTCCACAAAGCACTTGTCCTCTCTGCACTTTCGCTGCAAGACTGCAGAGATCCCGGGCTGGCAGTGGGGTGTGCATCATTCGGTGACAGCACTTAACAGACCATCTCAGAAACCAGTACCACCTCTTTCACATGTGCATCTTGTGGAGCGCCATGTTTCCTCTCTTTCTGTCTCTGCTCAACAGCCAATGGCACCTACTGTGTGTCTAGAACACAAATCTGCAGTGTGGAATTTATTTGTACAGGGACAAAAGCATAATTGTGTTACCTGCACTCTGTGCAGAAAGGTTGGGTCCTGGAAAGGTAGAAACAAATCTGCTTGTGTCATTGCTGGGCATAGAAAATGACTTCATGCACAAGAGTGGGACCAACATATTACATGGCATACCCCTAGGAGCCAACCAACACTCAGCAGCATGCTGGCACTGCCCTACACATTGCGCTTAGAACTGGGAGGTGTATCCGTCCTGAAGCAAAGTAGTGCATCTCCAAGTATCATCTGTATCACAGAAACACAAAATAGCATTAGGGGAGTGTTGTGTTCAGGGTTTGGCCACAAATGACTCTGACACTCCAGTGAACTGTTAACTTATTTACTTAAGTTTAGGTACACCAAATACAGTTCTTAGAGTCAGGTAAGTAAAAGGGGACATAGGACACCCACCGGCATCCTCTCTCAGGGCTTACATCCTTGCAACTAACAAACCTGGAACTCACTCATAGATAAACATTCTAAGCCCTGCATTCCATCTCAAGATTCTAGTCACTTGCACCAGATGAATGCAAAGTTAATCACAACAGGGAGCAATGTCTGTTTGCCAACCCAGCCTCAATTTGTCATTTAAATGTAGTCACAGATATCATTGTAATCATCCATTAATATAACTGCTCAATGCTAAACTGGCGAAAATACTGCCAGTCGACAATCTTCCATACACCTTTTGCTGATGCGTGCTGTCCCAGCCGGACTTACTTTTCACACAAGGCAGTGCCTGCATTGTATGATGCAGTAGTTCTTGTGGTGAGAAAGGCCTTGGGCGTGTCAGAAGGTCGAAAGTCCCCTTCACTATGGATATGTAGACAAGTGGCAAATCACTGATTGTATGGTTGTAACAGTACATTGAGTCCTTCCCCACTTGTGGCGTGAAAGGAAAATCACCCAAGCAGCTCTGAGCTGTCCACCAACAAGCCACTATGTGTATGCACATTTTTTATTTTAGGAGCCACACAGGAGCAGACACCTGTGATAAAGAAAAGCAGTTGGTGTCAAGACCAGTTCTCATTGCTGTTGCTCATACAGCACCAAAAAATGTGTTGCAGGTGCAGCATAAAACACCCTCATCACAAACACCACCATCTAAGAACATCTGTCCCAAACCACTAGACCACTAGAACCCAAACCACTAGAATTCAACATTGCATATGCTTGACCGACTGTGTGACCAAAGAAATGCTGTGAATGAGTACAGCTCCGGTCATTGTTGAGTATTGCATGGGAGACTTTCTCACCCAGACTCAGTAGCAGCTCATCCAGAGTGTTTTCTGTTTGTTACAGCTCTTTGCGGAAGCCTCATAGCTTGTGAGCCAAAGCTCGGTGTTAGTTAGTGAGATACTTCTATTGATCTACTTGCTTGAAGGAACCTGTCCAAAAGAGCAAAGAAAAACACCACGGGCAAGTCAGACATTGTGTAGCTGGTGAGAGAACTAATCGGCCATCTTTCCGAAATAATAAAATCTATGATTCCTGATTTCAGGCTACATAGCTGCATTCCCAACTGTGGGCAGTAGGACTACATATACAGAAGACATAGGGCCTCATTACACGGTAGGCGGTAAGGGTTAACGGTCACCGGTAAGGGTACCGGTGACCGATAACCCTTAGCGCCTTATCACGAGGTCCCTTTGCGGGTTGGTACTTCAACGCCTGCTTTTAGCAGGTGTTAAAAAAACAACCCGCAAAGGGACCTTGGTGCTAATTACGGTACCGCAATTTGCGGTACCATAATTAGCGCCTTCCCCATTCCCATTATGCCCTATAGGGGCAAAAATGGGAATGGGGAAGGGCCTTGGTGAATGGGGAATTACTGCCCCCGCTTACCGTGGAGAAGGGTGGTAATTCCGCCATCCACCAAGGCGGACACGGTAAAATACCGGCGGCAACCATGGCGCTAATAGCGCCATGGTTACCGCCTACCGTGTAATGAGGCCCATAGTTGGAATGTGCAAGACAGCACTTGAAAGACATTTGCAAGATCACTTGTTTGCAGAGCAGAAGCCTCAAAGACAGGCAATGGCAACAACAACAACAACAACAGAGCATCTCAAATGCCAGTAAGAAGTATCTGTTTTTCTGTTAGCCCTCTCTCCACTGCATCAGTGTAAGGTGAAAGGACACACCATGTAGAGTGTACAACTCTTGCACATACACCCCTGGAACGTCGAGATTCTGCATTCTTCAATTTGTTTGAGCCTACAGCTACACAGATGGTGGTAGCATATTTAAGAGACACATGCCAGCTTGGCACGAACGCAGACCCACTGACACATTGGTTCTTCAAGCAGTCTGTGTGGCCAACAGCACTTGTTTTGAGGCCATTGACATCTAAGCTACCCCCAGCCAGTACAGTCAGAGCATGTTTTAGTGCTGCCAGTGAAATTGTCTCTGACCACATGAGAAGCATCTCTGTAGCTCATGTATAACAGCTGACGGTCATTAAAATGGATTAGCAGCATATGCCAGTCGACTATGGCATGGTACTGTTGATTTGACAAGCACAGCGACTGGTTCCTCAAAGTCAGCAGTGGATCTTAGTTGAGTCAGTAGATGACCACTTGTATCCCAGTGAACAGGGCAGCCTGGGGAGTGATGGGTGGAGGGTGGCAGCAACTGTGGTTTCCTTTGATAATACCCACTCAGGCTCTGCAGCATACATTTTGTTGTAGTGGTGATAGATGGTGCTGACCGAGGTGATGATGAACAACAAATGTAATGACTCACCTACCTAAAGTGTGAAGTATAAAGTCCACTACAATTTGTGTGTCTGTTTTCAGAGCATAATGTAGGTGTGTATGGTCAGTTTTCCATAGATGTTCCAATGATTGAACAGTCATTAGCACACTCAGTTTATATATGTTTCGTGTCTTGCAGAATTGTGTTCTCAGCCTGTATTTTTATGTCTCTCCTGCCTTACAGGGGTGAGGGCACACAGTACATTTTTACATCTCTTCTGTCTCAAAGGGGTGTGATACAGCTTGGATTTTTTAAATATCTCCTACCTCCCAGGACTAGAGGCACACACTCAAACTGTCTATCTCTCTTGTCTTGCAGGGATGGAGGCACAGCCTGAGTTTTTACTTCTATCCTGTCACCCAGGAGTGGGGGAACACACTCAATTTGTACACCTCTTCAGCCTTACAACAGTGAGGCAATAGCCTTAATTTTAAATCCCTTCTTTCTCAAAGGAGTGGGGAAACACACTCAATGTGCACCTCTTTCTGGTGATGGCAATACAGCCTGATTAATTTACTCTCTCCTGTCGTGCAGGACTGTGGCCATACACCCAAGGTGTATGCCTCACCTTTCTTGCAGCAGTGTGGCACGCACTCCGTTTTTACATCTGCCCTGGCCTGCAGGGGAGTGGGCACCCACTCAATTTGTACATCTCTCCTTGCTTGCAGCAATGGGGGCACACACTCAATTTTTAAGTCACCCCTACTTCAGAGGTTTGGGGGCACATTCTCCATGTTTCAAAGAGGTGGGGTACAGCCACAATGTTAACATCTCGCCTGTTTAGCAGTGGTAGGGGCATATTCTGAATGTGTATGTCTCTCTTGTCTCAGAGGGATGATGGCACATGCACTGTTTATGTCTCGACTGTCTCACATGGCTGGGGGCACAGCCTGACATGTTATGTTTCTCCTGTGCCCCATGGGTGGGTGCATAATCTCAATGTGTACTTCTCACCTGTCTCACAGGGTGGGGGCAAGCACTGGAATTTGTATCCCTCTCTTTCTCGCAGGGGTGGGGCACATCCTGATTTTTGTATGCCTCTCCTGTATCCCAGGGGTGGATGCACAGATTAAAATGTTTACTTCTCTTCTGTCTCTGCCGGTTCTTTTTTAAATCTCTCCTGCCTCTCTCCCTCCCCCCATGCTTATGTACTTCCTTTCTCTCAGGGGTTGGGGGGCTTGAATGTGTATGTCTCTCCTATCTCCCAGAAGTAGGGTCAGACACTCCATTTGTATGCTATCCCGTCTCACAGGGGTGGGTGCATGCCCTGAATGTGTATGTCTCTCCTGTCTCCCAGGAATAGGGGCACACACTATCTGTGGGTGGATGCTCAGCCTGAGTTTTTACATCTCTGCCTGTCTTGCAGTAGAGATTGCATAACCTGCATTTTTCATCTCTTCTGTCTCGCAGGAGTGGGGGCACACACTCTGTTTTTGTCTCTCCTGTTCCACAGGCACACAAGCACATACTCAATTTTTATGTCTCTCCTGTCTCACAGGTATGAGGGCACATCCTGCATTTGTATGTCTCTCTCAGGAGACATGAGCCCTAAAATAGAGGAATTGCTTGATTAATCACTCTCAGCTCTGAGCTGAGTATCTTCATGTGGCGGGGCTCAATGTAAAAATATAATTACTAAATCTCAGCAAGGCATACTACACTGTTGTCTCAGGGTAAACTCTCGGGCATCCTGAAATATTAGTCTTTGCTGTGTTAGGAAAGATACCTGTCCATATTTACAGGATCTCCCCCTGGACAAGCGAAAGGTGCACTCACTATGGAAAATCGGATAGAAAAATGTCTTAGTGAGTGTCATATGATTCCAACCAGAGTCAAAATAATTCAAAATGATGCCTACTTTGCACCTTTCAATTTAGAGTTCATTGTTCAATTCCCAAACTATTACACCTAACCAAATTGAACAAAGTTCAGCATGTGATTTTTTTGAGTATTTATTTTTTGGTTTTCAGATTTTTTTTGAAATGTTCATCTTTTGTAAGTGTTTGGTTAATTTTTTTTACCGAAGGAAGAAGAAAATGAAAATAACATAAATGACCCCCTTCCAGAAACAAAACAAAAAATATGTACAGAGTTCCCCTGTTCCGTGCCATCGCAGCAGAACTCTCCACATTTTAAATGCACTTGGGCTGGTGCTTCTCAAAATGATGCTGTGAACTGGATATTACTGCCTCTTCACCCATCCTCTCTGAGTGAAGATGGGACTGCATACTAGGCATAATATCCTGGGAAATGCTGCGAAATGTATATGGCGCTGCCCTCCTAAACATTCACCCTGTCTCTCACATGCCCTAGAATGGCAGCTCGGATTGTCTTGACCCTTCTGTGGGTATGTACCAGCCTGCATAAGCAGGACTCTCTCGCTCTGCATTTCATTCAACAGCGTGGCCTGGCAGTAAGGAAAAATGTTACCCCCCATGTAAGAATGCTCATCGTGTTGGCATTGCTCTTAATAGGAGAAGAGAATTCCATGCCAGAGGATCCAGCCAGCGCCACTGTGTCACCCTCTGCCCATCCTATCCACTCCCTCACATAATAACACTCAAGTGAGCTTTGCATTGTCCAAAAATGGCAGTAAATGTTCATGCTACAACGCCCCCCCCAGGTCTCAGCCTTCCATACACAGACAAAGCGCACACAGATACACACATACATGAACACACTCACGCACAAATACACACACACACAAACACACACACACACACACACACACCCACTCACACACAGATACACTCATATACAGACACTCACAGACAGGCACTTATGTACAAACACAGACAATCACACACACATTTATGCGCACATACACATACACAAAGGTACACACACAGATACACAAACTCACACAGATACACACAGAGACAGAAATACCCGAACACAGACACCCGCTCACACAGAAACACACACAGATGAACACACACACACTCAGATACACACACAAAACCACAGATACACAGATACTCACATGCAGATACACACACAGATAAACATACACACAAGTACACACACAGATACATACACTCATACAGATCCACATGGATACAGCCACACACACACATTCACACACACCCACACACACACACCCACACGCTGACACACACAGACACACAGAAACACACATAAATACAGCCACAGATGAACACAGAAATACACCAGCCACACACAGATATATACATACACTCATTCATACAGATTCACCCACCAGTCACGCACCCATTCAGTTTCTCTGTCATTCACACAAATACTCAGAACATTAACACAGCATTATAGTTCACACACACACTCAGATTCATGCACAACATTCACACTGCATTCATTCATATGCACACACTTACAGATATCCCCTTTCATAAAAATATGTGTACACGCACTTACTCCCTCACGTGCATGTTGTAGTATCCTAGCATAACATCTGCTACGTGTGCTGTGTCCCTATGTGAGTGAGCAGTGAAGCTTGGAGTGTTGGTGCGAGGCTTGGAATGCGGTGAGTGTAAGGGTTCCAGAGAAGGATGGTTGGGGGACTGCAGGGAGAGAGCCAAGGACAGCAGAAGCACATCACCTGATCTCCTGTCTTACTTTCCCACTGTAACTGAAACAATAAAGAAGACTTTACCTTTTGATAATCCTGGCTCTGGTGTGGTTCCTGAGTTTCCTGCGTGTGTCCTAGCCACACCAAGTTACAACACATACCTTCATACATATATAACATCTTCGCTCATACGCATACAAACAAAAATGCATTTTTTTCCTTACATGTTTCCCTCCAGACTTGACAATCAGCTGCCTCCTCAGCTTCGCAATAGGCCTCTGGCTCCTGAACTCGAATTAGGCAAGAAGCACAGAGAGCTTCCCGGTTCCTGACATGCGCATAGCATGGGAGCCGCAGAGCAACCCCTGATGCTCAGCTGTAACAGGGACATCTGTAAATTCCCACACAGCACTTTTTGCTGAGTGGGCATTTACAGATTTTGGGTGGGCCTTTCCTGCTCAGGCTCTATCCTGTTGAGGGCTCTGCTCCTGAACTCTTTGTCACTTGCTGTCCTCCTGACCCCTGGGATACTTGCTCTCCTCCTCTTAACCTTTGAGGTACTGCCTCTCCTACTGACCCCTGAGGTACTGGCTATGCCACTGGCTCAGACTGCGCTCTGTCTCAGTGTCAGAGTCACCACAGTTACCGTCATCCCCAATAATATCCTTAACAGCACCAATCCCACCAACAAATTTGGCAGCAAAAACATCTGCTGGAGGAGGCAGACTGTCTGTCTGCCTCATCCAGAGTATGCTCATAAACACTGCCTCCCCATCTTTTCATAGAAAGTAGGAGGTTAAGAGATCCACGCCTACTGGATCCAGATCACTCCTTCTGCAGAGAGATCACCACATCAGTTTTTTCCTACTGCATCCCTGCCTTATTTCCAAACGATAAAGAGATTAGCCCATACAAAATAAAAATACACAATGTTTTCTCTAACAAATTTAAACATGAAGGTTTCTCAACTAAAATGTCAAAGGTTTCCATTACCGAAAACTGCCTTCCGAAATTAACTGGGTTCAAAAGTAACACAAAAATAATGCCTTTCCCAACTTAAGTAACCAAGTTTTCAAATTCAAATCACAACACACAAACATGTTTTTCCACAACAAGCAAAATAAATGTCTTCCAAAATAAACTGCTTCAGTGCCTGGCACACATAGTAAGAACATACAATGCATGGCAGTATATCTCTTGCAGGAAGAGATGTTCAGCTCAGGAAGTCCCTGCATTAGGGAAACCAAGCCTGGTCCTCTTTTTTAATCTTTAAGATGGGGCTGAATAAATATATTTTATTATTCATTTATAACACGCTTAATACAAGCTAGTGGTATCTAAGTGCAGGATCGGAATTTGAACCTGTGTTGCACTGTGTTGCCTTGCTTCCAAGACAAATACGTTGCCCCTGAGCTATCCTTCCTCCCAAAATTTTCTGCATGAAATACTCAGTTTTAATCATCATTAATTGTACCTCTTAGGCACTCGCATTGATGTTGAAATGATATGCTTTCTGTTTTGTAAAATAGTCTATTATTATATCTATTATTATTATTATTATTATTATTATTATTATTATTATTATTATTATTGTTATTATTATTGTTATTATTATTATTATTATTATTATTATTATTATTATTAGGGTAACCTAGCTTTGAGAAGCAATGGGCCACTTTACAATCAATGGGGGAATTATATTATAACTATTTGTTTTTTACTGAATAGAATCTTTCTTTATATTTTACTCTTTAGCACCTTTAAACTAGATATCATTTCTAACTGTAATTACACTTTATAAAGAAATGTTGCTACTTTTTTATTACTACATCTAAATATGAATACAATGAGCTAAAATCTTAAAAGTCATAAACTAGGATAAGAGTGTTCTTCGCCATCTCTCTCTGATTTCTTAGAATGCATTAGAAGACATATGAACACCCCATGGACAAGCTATACTTCCAATGCATTAAAACGTGAGGCATTTCAGGCAGCGTTTTGCTATCTCATTGTCAATGATTGTGAATGAGGCACTTCCATGTACACCAATGTAGTAGATTTTCTATATTCAGATAATTTTACAGGGGCCCAACCATCGATTGATTTCCAGGTATCATCTATAAGCAATGTGGGTCCTGGGAGTTTTCTCTACCGGCCTATATCCCGGGTTGGCGTCTTAACCAGAGTGTTTAGCTCAACATCCTTTCACAGAAGAGAAAATTCCACTACATATCACTCTTTGTCCTGCCCAAGGGCAGTCCAGCACCGAAATGCCTGGCAATTCTCTTCTGAACAAGAGTACCAACAGCAACCCCAGACACGTGTTTTGGTCTGGTTAGGCCTTGTCAGTGAGGTGGAGCGGTGCTTCTCAGTCTTGTCCAACTGCCACTCCTTGGAATTCTACATGGCATCACCCCATTCCCTGAGTGTCACTGGGTAGCTGATGTCACTTTGAATGCCACACATCTCTCTTCCTACACTTCTTAACAGCAATGGGTAACAGGGGGTTCAGGAAGTATGGGAAGGGTATGTAAGGAAAGTGGTGTGGGGCGAGGGAGGGAATGCGGTTTATATGTGCTCCAGGAGAGCCCTAAAAACAACTATTCAGTATAGTCCTTATAGTCTGTGACACAGTTTTACCTTCTCCTAGCCAGTTGGTGTTTTGTACGAGCATTCTATGCTGCCTGTGCTTTACCGCTGGCCCTTATGCTGGGCCTCAACTGGTTTACGCCTGTGTGCTAATTATCAAGCAACAAGGTCCCTGTTTTCACTCTGTAGACACTCGCACCTGGCAGCCTCGCTCAAATTCCATAACCACCCATCTTCAGTTTTGATGGCCCAATATATAACCTTAGTGGATTTGGACCATGATCAATGATCAATCAGAAGTTTAATTTGTTCCTGATCGCCTATGCCAGGTGTGATCTTTCTGACCACCTTTTGTCAGATAGATTCTTGTTGCTTGTCTGTCTGGCCTTTATCCTTTATTATCTATTGATAGAAACACACTCTGGTTGCCCTTTGAAGCCATGGGGCACACTCTGGTGTTGGGCTTCCTTCCTCTATGCCTTTCAGAGGTAACATCCCTGTTTCAGACTATGGTACACATGTGTGTGCTACAACTGTCCCTTGACTGTTCAATACCAATCCATTCTTCCCACCTGGGATCCTTGCATGATGCTTAGTTAATTAATTGAACCTCTACACCATGCCATTGGTTTGGAGGGGAAAAATAGAGCTAGTGCTCTATCCATTAACTTTCAGGAACTTGCACAATGAATCCATCTTGAATTGGACCTGCTTGCTGGATAGCATGATAACCATCTCTCCTGATGACTTCATCTGGGAATCTAATGATGCTCATGGTGCATAGGCTGGTGGTGTATGCTCCCTCTATCCATCTGTTGAGCACCTTTAGCAATACTATGCAATATGAGCTTACTCCCCGACTGCAAATGGGCCGCACTAAGTCTTGCCCAAGCCTTTCCCAAGTAAGGCACAGGACTAAAATGACCATCACTGGATTTGTGTGTGAGCTACAACCCTCCACTCCGCTTTCACATATTCTCTCACTGCCTATTGTGCAGGAATGTCACACCCTGATCACCAGTAATTCCCTCTGAATCTCTTTTGGGTGTTTTAATTCCTTGGTTTCCCTCATCAGCGTGAGCAGTTATCAATTCCGTACACCATTGAGGGTACTATTCTGTCACCCCTCTTTACCAGACGTGCTTCCAAATAAGATTTGGCCTTAATTTTCCCAAGTGCCTCACATCCAACCAACTTCAACATGGATGTCTTCATTTTTCTCTAGTCCTCTGATACTGCTAAGTGCATGTTTTTTTTTCTCATGGATTCTTCCTGTTCTTCTTTGGAGACCAGCCCTTGCTCAACAGTCATGCCCTGATCTTCCTCTATCAATGTCTTCCTTTCATCTATTTGTGTGAGATCTGATGGACAATCTCAAGTCGTATTTCTGTACCCCGTGGTCATGTGATACTTCAAAGCTCTGTCCTGCATGTTGCTGACCCGTTTTCGGATGTGCAAAGGTACCTTACAGAGCCACTATGTTATCAGAGCTGACTTTCAAGACTTGCGGTCCATGCAAACCTTGATTGTGATTCCCCTTATAAATTACCCACCTAAAGGACAGCATCTCTTTCTCCATGTTGGAATAGTTCATCTCTGCACTCGTTGGGACGTGAGATGCGATTCTGATAACTAGTACCTGAAACCTTTCTATAAGTATTATTATGGCACCAAGTACACTATTTATTTAATCTATGGTCAGGAATGTCCTTCTCCCAAAAGTACAGCTCTTCATGTATCAAGTGTTTGTTTAACTTGTGTGATTTTCTTCCTGCAGGTGTTGTTCCACCTGAAACATTCTCCCTTTCTTGCTACTTTCAGCATCCTTTCATGCTGTCTGTGAAGTGGGGCATGAATCCAGCATAATCTTCTACCATTCCTATGAAGGACAGCAGCTGGTCCTTATCTCTTGGTTGAGAGGTCTTCATGGTGGTATCCACCAGGTCCTTCTTGGGTTCTACTCCCCTCTTTGTACAATGTGTGAAAGATATTCAATGTGTTTACTGTTCAGTCTGCACTTGTCTTTGCTCAGCATCATGCCAGGTTTTTTATTAACTTTGCAATCTGAATTGCTCCTTCTCGCCATTCAGTGTGTTCTGCTTGGTCCCTGCCATAGATCAGTACATCATCTTGAAAGAACAGAAGCCATGTCCAGCTTGGAAACAATGGTGTATCATCCTTTGGAAAACTGCAGCCGCAGACTCCAACCTGAATGGCTTTTTCACACATTGAAACATTCTTTAAGGGGTTATGAAGGCTCTTAGTTGTTTGGTATCTGGGTGCAGTCATAGTTGGTGATATGCAGCAGTAGATCTAAAGTGGAGAAATGTCTGTCACCAGCAATTGAGCTCAACAGTATACTTATCTTGGGTAATGTTGCCTGCCTAGTATGATAAATGTGTTTTATGCCTTAAAATATATGCATAACCTTAGCTTGCACATTGGGTAGCAAACCACTGCAATGAGTGATGCCCACATGGCACCTCTGCCCTCTTGACTATGCCTGGCCTTACCAAAGCTCATTGGCCTTCATTACAAGGTTAGCGATGCAGTAAAAAAGTTGCAGTAACTTTGTTACCACCACGGTTACTGCACTGCCAAATTACAAGAACAGAGAAACTGCAATAATGTCTGCATGTGCTAATTCAGCCAGCAGAATTAGCACCAACGGAAAAACCACCAAGAAACCCACGGTAATTCTGCCACAAAGGCCTTTCAGTTACCTCCACCTCAGAGGTGAAGGTAAATGAATGCAGGTGGGGAAAAAAAAACAAAGGTGCACCCAATCCACCCAGGAAGGGTGCATAAGGCCCACACCTTCCCCAAACACATATCGAAGCAATATGCAGCCACATCCAGATGTCAACTATGGGATCCACAACCTGCTACTCTACATCGAGCTACAGCAGCATGCAAAACCGCAGCAAGTGAGGAAACAGGCATCACAAAGGAGGAGGAGATGTGCTGCGGAGGCCATGCATACCATGTGTCCACCCATCACCTTGGACACTTACTGACGGTTAGTCCCACCCTATCGCTTGGACCGGCACACCATATCAGACTTGCTAACCCTGATTCAGAGCACCATCACTATCAGAACTGAAATTCCACCCTTGGCAAAGCTGTCCCAGCCAACATTCTCCAAAGTGCTGCTGCAAGTCTTGGATGCGCTCATGAGGCATGCCCATCAGCACATCTTCCTGTTGACCACTCATGCTCAGTTGCAAGCTGCTAAAGCACGTTTATACACTATTACCCCTTTCCCCAACGTAATGGTGACACTGGATTGCACACATGTGGCATTGGTGCCACACCAGGCAGTGGAGCAGGCATATCATAACCGGAAACAATATAATTTCCATGAACATTCAGATGACATGCTATGCAGATCTCACGATTAGCCACTGCTGCACCCAATTCCCAGGTGTCACCCACAACACCATGATACTGAGAAACACACCATACCAGATTACATGAACGCACACAGAGGACAGCATACCTGGATTGCAGTTAAGTAGTCAACAGACTATGAAATGGTACAGAGGCACACATGGAGACCAGAATGAGAATGTATGCAAACTGTCAGGTCCAACAGTGAACTTTCATTTTGTTGTAGGTGAATCGGGCTATCTGCCGTTACCCTTGTTGATGACACCTGTGAAGAACCCTGGCACACCGCAAGAGATAGCCTATAATGAGGCAGACAGGAGGACCATCACATGCATTGAGCACACATTTGAACTGCTAAAGGCAAGATTCAGGTGCCCTCAATGCACATGTGGTGCACTCAAGTATAGCCCTGTTAAAGTTGGGATAATTATCCTGTTATGCGCAATGCTGAACAAGATGTGCATACGACGAACATCGCACTGCATCCAGATGAGGACTACACCCCCCGGCTCTGATGATGAAGACAGGGCAGGTGACATTCAGGCACCTCAGGACATACGTGGGGAGGGGAGAGAAGGACAAATAGTCCACCATGACATAATGGACAACCTTTTCGATTCCACACATGTGTACTATTCTCTGAATGAACATAAGTCACATCAATTAAAAAAACACTGTATACAATGACTGTGCTCAACAGTGATTTGTTCTATGTGTACACGCCCTCATCCCCTCCCCACACCCTCATCCCCAACACTGCCCCCCTCCCCACACCCTTATCCCCAACACCACCCCCTAACCCCATATCAACACTGTCCCCCTCCCCACACCCTCATCCCCAACACCATCCCCTCCCCACACATTCATCCCCAACACTATCCCCCTCCCCACACCCACATCCCCAACACTGTCCCCCTCCCACAACCTTGTGGTCCCCAGTATGTCCCATGGAGGGGTCCTCTACCTCCTCCTCGTGTCCCCTTTATGTGTGGGTGCATGACTTGTGCAGAGTTGGAAGCGCTTTGGTAGCGTGCTTGCCACTGACCCATCAGTAGGGGTGGCCAACAGGGAGCTAGCTGGTTCACTGCCCCGGAGGTGCTGCATGGTGATGTTGATGGCCCAGGCGTTTGTCTAATGTGAGGCCAAGACTTGTTCAGTCAGCTCCCTCATCCTCTGACTGACTAGGGTGTTACTGGCACTGAATTTCACCACACACCGACAGAAATGGTCCAGGGAAGTGGCTACCTGCCTTTAGGCACCCGGCACCACATTATACATCTCCTGGGAGTGTTCCAGTTTCTCCTGGGTGTTCTGATGCATAGTTCCCTGCCTCTACTCAATCTGGTTAAGCCTCTTCAATACTGCATTGAGTCTTTAGTCTTTAACTGACGCGGGTGACATATGGCGGTGAGATCTGTTTAAGATCTGCTTTTATTTTATTTTTCCGAGTGCTCCCGTTGCGAGGAGGCCCGGCGGCGCGGCCCCCTCTGCCGCTGCCCCCTTTTGAGGACTACAGGACCATCGCGGAACTGCGAGAAGACCGGACAGCGCAATCCGGATATTGGCCTTCGGGAGCCGGTTGAGAAGTATCCCGCCCGCGGTTCCCGCCCGCGGTTGGCGAGTGTCCAGACGTGGTCCAGACGAGGGGAGGTGGCGAGCCGCTTGGAGGGGTGCACGCAGTTGAGCGGCCCCGCATCAAGAGAACTTGGTGAGTATGCCACGCCCAACAAGCAATGTGAAATTGTGAGGGAGGGGGGAGGAATAGAATACGGGAGGCGGGAGGTGTTACACAGGTGCACGGCGAAGGTTTGATAAATTAGTGTTGACGGTGAAGTGAATGGTAGCTGGACAAGTGCGAGAGCAGTCCGCTGCATTACGGAAGAGGAGGGGGCGGAGCACGAAAACATCACGTGCGGCCGCTCGCAGACACTGATTGGCCTAGGTTGCGACCACGTGTAAGGGTGATTGTGTGTGCGGTTTCCTACGATTTGGTGATTATTGATCAATGAGTAGATGAGGATCCCTATTGATCGGGCAGGAAACCCGATAGATAGATGACGTTTCCCTGTAGGCGGTAGCTAGCTGGTTGCCTAATACGGAAGATAATTGGCTGGTTAAGCCCTCCTGTCGAGGGGCGTATCACACGTGAGGCGACGCAGTGTGCGCAGTCCGATTATATTGTTGATTACCTTGTTCCAGGCGTGACAGGAAGACAGCTGTGGGGTTAACGGGGGTAGATTACACGCGTATTTTTGAACTTTAAAAAACATGTGAAGAACTTACCAGTAGTTTTGGAAGAGATCGGTGACGTCACCAGTAGGGCTTTCATAGGATATCTCGAACACAAGGCATTTTTTTTCTTTCGGAGAGTGGTAGGGAAGAGAATTATGGTAAGGGAGTGGAGACGGAGATAAACGGTAACGAGTAGATCGGGGGAGGGTGAAAAGGGGGACGTGGCTGCGCACGGAGAACGCCGGCCACGGCAAGTGAAGAAGAGGAAGAGGGGTAAAAGGAAGTGGGACGGCTGTATAAGAACGTCACACGGGGCACGCAGCCGCAGGGGGCTACGTGCGCCTCAGCCGCAGGGGGCCGTAAAGGTGTTCGGTAAAGAAAGAAAAGAAAGAAAAGAGCATACAAATGCAAATGCTATATTTTACTATTTTTCCTTAGCGGACAATCGCAAGTCCCCAAAATTACGGGGCCAGGTAAAGATCTAAGATTGTATAGCATACACTGTTAGCAAGATGACCGCTACCAGATAGGGGTAGGATAACAAGTGAAGTGCTACTATGTCATACGGGACAGGATCGGGAGGGTGGGGGAACACCCTCACTACTCCGCTACAGCACATATGTAAAACACTGTCACCCCATAGGGAGAAACTGATCAAATACAGCATAGAATGGACACAGGGGACGGACAACAAAATGACGACACCATGGCCGCCAAATGGCAGTTCCGATCCATATACCCAACATTCACTATTAACCCATCTGCATAACACATACAAGGGGAAGAAGTTGACACACCACGTGGAGGTGTTTAATTTATGGAGGATGTTCCAAGGGTCCCGACCAGGACCAAACGGAATGTTCATTATGGGGGAAACAATGGAAGAGAAGAAGATTAAGGAGGAAGGAGAGAATGGGGAAAAAGAGAGTGAAGGCACACAGAACACGGGGAACGGACAAGAGGGAGGAGAAAAGAGTAACAACCTAAACGAAAAGGAAATAAAAAAGGAACAGAGCAAAGATATGCCCCTAGCGAAGGTAGTGAAAAAGGAGGAAGGGGGGTTATATCCTTTAACAGAACTACGAGAAATAGTACAATTAAGGGCGGCTGAGGGGTACTCGAACCCGGCATACAGCCCGCCACCATATACAGCTACGGTGGCCACACGGGAGGGGAGCAGACTAGTACGACGGGATCAGCTCGTACGAAGATGCCCGCAGGGGAGGGGAGGACTGGCGAATAGCAGGTCGCGGAGATAGGACACGATGAGTGGGTAGCTGCGCAGGTACTATTAAAATTACGAGGTTCATTAACAGGAGAAGAGAAGGAGGCAGTAAGGAAAATGGACGAGGATAATACCAGGAAGAGTGAAATGAAAGGGGAAGAGGGGAAAAGAAAGGGGGAAGAGCTGTTACGACAAAAGGAAGAGATTTTGGAGGAACGATTAGCAGAATTAAGGGATGAGCAGAATGCACTGATCAAGCAGCTCGAGAGAGAGAGAGGAAAGAGAGAGAGCACGGGAAAGGAAAGAAAGCAAGAATGAGTTGGAAAAAATGAGGGAACGAACTGAGGAGCAAAAGAGAGAAGCCGAAAGGGTGAAGGCAGTAGCAGAAAGGGTATCCAGAGCAGCACTGCGTGACAAGAAAAGAGAGGACGAGGAGAAAGAAAAAGAAATGGAAATATGGAAAAGGAGATTACTATCAGAAACGACAAGGAAATACGAAGAAGGGAGGATGATAGAGGGTATATTAGAGCGGGAAAGAGCTAGATGGGAAAGGAAGAGAGAAGAAGAAAGGATAATGGAAAAGATGAGTAGTGAAGTAATGGAGGAATTGAAAAAGAAAAGAGAGGAAATTGGTAAAGAAAAAGCGGAGAAAAATGAAGGGGAAAGAGAAGATAGGAGAGGGGAGAGTGAAGTAAGGAGGTATGTACACAGAGACACAGTAGTAGCAACAACATCAGCACAAAGGGGAGCAATTAGTAAAGAAGAAAAGGAAGGAACGGATCTAATAGACTTATAAACAGTAACGATTAGGGGGAAAAAGACAGATTGGGGGTTGCCATTCCTGGATGAGTTTTGCAGTGAGGAAGGAGAAGGAATGGAGAAGGAAGGAAGAAATAGTGAAAGGGAAAGCTTAGATAAATTATACATCACCCGGACAAATAGAGAATCACCATGGATCTGCAGGAGAAAGGAAGAACTGGAGGGAAGTGAGGGGGAAGAGCAAAGAATGGCGGAAAGGCAGACACGTGCAGCTACACCCTCACCATCCCGCACAACATGCTCCACCACCCACGCTCATTACGTGCAACATGCCCACCTAAACTCGCACCCTTCCCCCACGAACTGACACCCTATGCAGGCAGGCTTAGAGACCTCCCTGGACGCAGGCAGGGAGAACGAATACACACGCCCACATTAAATAAAGGAAATGATAAAAGAAGGGGAAGAGATGGAGGAGAAACAGTTACGAGCAGGGGAAATATGGACCCAATTGACGATGTAGAAGACACAGAAGAAGAGGAGGGGTGCACGGACTCGATTTTGTGGAACCCAGGGGGTCAAACAGGACACAACTTAATGCCACTTCTGGAGAGGGGAGGGGTTAGACCACAATACGTCCCTTGGAAGCATGCAGACAAGGAAAATATAAAGTGCAGGCTCCCATCATTAAGTGGAGGTGCGGGAAAATGGATATATGAAATGGAAAAACACACCGCAGGACAGAAACTGGCAGTGGGGGATGTAAAGGGCCTTCCAATATCAATATTAGGGGATGCAGCAGATGACATCTGGAAGAGAGCAGGCTTCCCCGGGGTCACAATAACAAACACATCACACGATGGGGCACCATTTGCAAACTGCAGACATGCATTATGGCAAGCGCTGAGGGTACAATACCCAGACACATCAGACATAGGAGCAATTACCTCACGCAAGATGCGTGACAACGAAGATCCTGTTGATTATATCCAGGAAATTCAAGAGAAGTGGCGTATGGAAACTAGAGAACAATGGGACAAAACACCAGCAATATTCTATCATATACTAATACAAGGGCTCCCAGAAGCAGTTCAGAAATAACTGAAGAAGGTAGTGGGGATGGAAGCAAAAGCATGGCCAGAAATACAACTGACGATAGTACATCATTGTAGGACATGGCAAGAAAAGATGAAACAAAAGGAAGAAGATAGAAAAGCGGAAGAGGCTAAATTGGTACAGAAAAAAACGTACTAAATACACGATGGAAGGAGCACTAATAACTACACCTGCAACAATGACTCAAAACCCCACACAAGTAGTGGCTGCACAAGATCCCTCCCAAATACAATCATCACAACAGCTGCCACCACCCCAACCATACACGACTAACATGGGAGGAGGATACTCAATGCCAGGAGCTGGATATTATAATTACAACAGGGGAAGGGGAGGAATGATGAGGGGGAGGGGATACGGCTATAACACACAACAGCAAGGGGGAGGATTCAGAAATGTCTACCCCACCGGGCAACCAGTATACTAGGACAATTCAGGGAGCTTTCCATGGCAGAACAGGGAACCACCGGTATGTTGGATTTGTGGATTACTAGGGCACATGTCACGCACATGTAGAATGAGACCAGGCACACCATCATGGGGAGAACAGGGACAACAAGGGCCTACACAGGAACAGCAGGGCATCCAGCAACAGCAGGCATTGCAACCGGGAAATGGGCAGCAACAACTAGTAACACAACAACAGCCACAGACATATTCACTGCCGCAACAACAGGTAGCAATAACACAACAACCCCAAGTGCAGGCAGTACAGCAACCTGCCCAAATTCAAGACCATAACATAACCTCTACCAATACACAACTACAGCAAACACAATTGGGAAGGGTGACGGTCCTGGGACACAACCCTTACACAGGAAGTGGTCAATCATTATACCCACAATAGGACAGCCCACAGACGGCCTTGGTGTGTCCCATCCTGTCGGTAACACCTAATAGTGCGGAGGAACCACGCATAGAGGTAACGATAGGTGACAAAAAATTGTCATTCCTTGTTGACACCGGGGCGACCCGGTCTTGCATAAGGGAAGGTAAATTTAAGATGTCAGGCGAAGCCATGAACACCCAAGGATACTCTGGGGCTAGGGGGTTGGTTCCCTTTACTGATAACATTCCTTTATCAATAGGGGATTATGACATGTCCGTCCCGCTTTTATATTTTAGGGCCTCACCAGTAAACATACTGGGGAGAGACATAATGAGCAGGTTGAATATGACGATCTCCTTTACGGAGGACGGCATAATTTGCTCCACTCCAGGAATAAACATGCTCACTGCACGACAAATTATGCAAGCATACTGTGGACAGACAGTGATTAGGGCTGAGCCAGTAGATGGTGAACTGTTCCAGTACGGAACAGACATGGCATTTGCATGGATGCCAGGAATAGAAGGAAAGATCTGGAGGAGGCCAACAGCATATTTGTTTAGACCAGAAACACCAGCCAATGAACCAGAAGGAAAGGTGATTTCAGTGAGCATGGAGAGCATTATAGCAACTGCTGACTATATCGCAGTACATGCCCAAGACAGGGAAGGAAGAGCATGGAGGGCAGTGATAGCCCTAGCTGAGGGATGCAGGCTCACCCAGGTGTCAGACGAGGAGCTCTTTTCAGAAGAAAAGGAAGAAGGTGTAATGGTATTTATGATGAGTGTAGACATATGGCTAAGAGTGACATACAAACAAGTGGCACAGAAAATTGCAATGGCACTTGAAGCACCCACATCCACCCCAGTTCCCTTCTTTGAGGAGGATATGGCAAAAGTACCAACATCATTATGGACTACTAGTCCCTATGACGTGGGGTGCATAAAGAGCATAGGGGGAGTAAGAATAAAATTGAAAAAAGGTGCAATACTGCCTAGAGTGAAGCAATACCCACTATCAAAAGAGGCAGATGAGGGCATATATGAAACAATAACGGCCCTTATAAACAATGGCATATTGGTACCATCAGAATAACCATGTAACACAGCTGTATATCCAGTGCGCAAAGCTAAAGGAGGGTCTTGGCGTTTCATCCAGGACCTCAGGCCCTTGAACAACATAGTGGAAGCAGAATACCCCATAGCAGCAAACCCGGCCACAATATTGTGTGGCATACCAACAGAGGCATCACGATTTACAGTGATTGACCTCAAAAATGCCTTTTTCTCAATACCCCTGCATCCAGACTCACAAGATCTAACAAGCTTCACGTACAGAAACACAAAATGGAAACACACCAGATTGCCACAAGGGTACTGCGAGTCACCCTCAATTTTCAACAGAGTAATACAGATGGACTTGGGAAACATTGAAGTGGAAAGCACAGTGTTGCAGTATGTTGACGATATAATAGTTTGCAGCACAAGCAAAAAACAATGCAGAGAGGACTCATTGAAGATGCTGACAATATTGGCTGAAAAGGGTTACAAGGTAGACAAAGAGAAGTTACAGTACTGTCAGGAACAGGTACTATACATTGGCCAGCTCATATCTCAATGCGGAAGAAAGATTGCACCACAAAGAGCATAGGCAATATCAAAAACTCCATTGCCACAAACAGTGAGGGAACTGCAGCAGTTCCTGGGACTGTGCAACTACTGCAGAGCATGGGTATTTGATTACAGCTCATACATTGGACCCCTACTTGAGGCATTAAGAGAAGCTAACAAAGGGGAGAAAGAATTGGGGTGGACAATGGAAATGAAAGAGGCCTTTGATGAACTGAAAGATGCAATATCAACTGCTCCGGTACTGGCCACCCCAGATTATGAACGACAATTCTTTATATTTTCACATTGCGACTCAGCAGTAATGAAAGCAGTGTTGGCCCAAAAAACAAGCATGGGCTACAAACCAGTAGCATTTTAAAGTGGTCACTTGGATCCTGTGATGTTAGGACATTTCCCTTGCGAACAGGGTCTCGCCGCAGCTGCCTTTGCGGTAGAGAAAGCATCATCAATCACAATGGGGTGCCCAACCACACTATTTGTGGAACATGCACTGTTTGCAATATTGAACAAGCCTAAGTCCACACTAACCACGCAGAGGGCATCAGGTTATGAGATCATCTTATCTAGACCAGAATTATCAATTGTTAGATGCAGCACAGTTAATCCTGCAAGGTTTATAGCGGAAGTAATTGAGGAAGGAGACTATGCACATGATTGTACACAGACTACCGAAATGTACTCGCGTACTAGAAAAGTTGAAGAGGACGCACTAGATGGAGGAGAACTCTTGTTCATTGATGGGTCATCAACAATAGACCAAAGTGATGGGATAAGGAGAACTTGGGCAGCAGTGGTAAAAATGACAGAGGAACCGGTGTGTGTGGCGGTGAAATGCGTACAATTACCAAAACATTACTCTGCTCAAGCAGCAGAATTGGTTGCACTGATTTTGGCGTTGAAGGAAAGCTTTGACAAAAGAGTGACTATATATTCTGACAGCGCATATGTCACGTCTACTGTCCACTCAGGATTGTCCAAATGGAGGAGATGAAGGTTTAGGAGAGCTGACGGCACCCCAGGGCAACATGCTCTCTTATTAGCTGAATTAATTGAAGTGATAAATGACCCCCAAGAATTAGCTTTGGTCAAATGTACCGCACACACTAATGGAGAAGATCATATCTCAAAAGGAAATGCAGCAGCAGATGCACATGCAAAGTATGCTGCATATTTTGGTGAGATATGGAACCCCCCAGAGTCAGAGAGAGGGAGAGGGAGGGGGATAGCTAAAGAAATGTTGATACACCCATCTCCCAGCCACACAGATAATGGAGTTGCAAGCGGCTGCCCCAATGGCAGAAAAAGAAATATGGGTAAAAACAGGATGTACAATGTCACCAACTGACGCACTATGGCGCCAGGGTAACACTGGAAAGATGGTAATGCCATTGGCACTATTGAACACCGCCCTGAGCCAACTCCACCACCCAGCCCACACAGGCGAGGAAGTTATTGCAGCACGAATTAGGGAAGATTGGTTCTGTCCCGAGTTAAATTCCCATGTGACAAATTTTATCAGCAATTGTCTCACATGTCAACAGTTTACGGCCGGTCACACACTGAAAGTGATAAAAGGTACTATACCCCGGCCAGAGGGACCCTTCCTGCACATCCATATTGACTACGTTGATATGATCAACGTATGTCAAGGAAATAGGTATATGATTGTAGTAGTATGCCCATTCTCCAGGCGGATTGAGGCAGGACCCTGCTCACATCCAGATGCATTTAGAGCAGCTAAATTTCTAGTAAGGGAGGTTTTCCCCAGGTGGGGAGTGTGCAAGATACTGCGGTCGGATAACGGCCCGCATTTCGCTAATGAAATGTTCCAACACATCACATCCTTACTGAACATCAAGCATAAATTTGCATGTGCATATCACCCGCAGGCCAACGGTGTATGCGAACGCCTGAATGGCCTACTGAAGAAGGCAATTGCAAAGATACAGCAAACAACAAAGAAGAGTTGGTTGTATTGCCTTCCGCTAGCTCTATTTGAGCTAAGGAATAGACCAGGCTCCGACCACCACCTCACTCCTCATGAGGTGGTCACCAGACGTCAAATGCGCCTTCCTCTAACGCCAACATCAAGGTCATTCACAGTCTATGAAAACGCTGCAACTGTTCTTGGTGATGAAATGTACCAATATGTGTCTTCTTTGATTACTAGTGTAGTGTTTGTGTCTCAACAGCTCGAGCGCACGCGGGGCGGGTCTAAGAGTGATCAACAAGAAGACGCGGATAAAGAATTGGAAAAGGAAAAATTGTGCAACATTGCTAAAGGTGACCATGTGCTACTCCGCAATTTCAATAGAAAGTGGAACTGGCCCCCACCTGGTAGAGGAGGTATCTACGAGAGCAGTAAAGTTGCAGGACAAACGTGCTTGGAATCACCTACACGACGTAAAGATCTGCAAACTCCAGACCCGCCCTAGCGTCACTGACAGGGCCATTGGAAGAACAGCGACAGCGTCACCCACGGAGGAAGAGACTTCTACCACAGCTGACGACCTAAGTGTCTCCATACCCCGCCACCCACAAATTCCCCAGAGACAACTACTGAAATAGAAACTGGTAATTCCCATACCGCCCACCCCATGGTCACACGATCAAAGAGTAAAGAGACTTCCGCCAGTTGAGCCCCAAACCCTCTGCCCATCGACCCCCTACCCACTACAGTAATCACCCAACTGAAGGACATTGTCTTGCACATATACACATGTAAACACAGATAACTAACAAAGTTCATTGCTCGGGAGTAGATGCTACCCTCAGACGATAACTACCCTGAAGCTCTGTCACACCAATTTGTCTATCACATAAAAAGGCCAAAGTACCTGAAAAGAAGGAGGGTACGTGTCTACTACACAGCATTTATCTTGGCCATAGAACAATCAATGCTCCATCTTCACCAACACTTGCCTGCCCTAAGAGACAGATCGCTTAGATTGGCATGGGAACAGCTCTTCGCCTGGGCACTGAACGACTACTTGATAGGGAGAGCTTGAAAACAACAACTAACACTAATAACAAGCCTATTGAGAATTTTCAGGCGGGCAACTTTAACGTCGCAACAATAAGCTGCCAGACTGCAGCAAGGTAAGAGCAAAATGCCGGTGAGACTAGCCTCTGTAATAAAGATGATAGGGATTTTGATGATCACCGGTTTTTGGCTGCCTCTGTATGGCAGAAAAGTTATGCTATCAATATTTTGGCTGTACCCAAACCTAATATACCCCCACCCACGGCTGCAACAGGTGTTATGTCAGGTGGTACTAGCAAGATTCCACATAAGGGAAATAGAGTTAAACGCAGCACATACTCAGATAATAAAGGTATTGACAACTACATAACGGATTCAGCACACGTCTCGAACAACATGTGGTACCAACACATGACCCAAATAGGTAAGCAGACAACAGAAGACAGCTGCTACGTCTGCTCATTGATCCCATACGCCATGAACGCTTCTCAAACTTTCGTTGCCACGGAAATAGATGAAAAGACAGCACAATGTATAGTATACTTGGCACTGTTCCAAACGAAAGGGAGATTTCAAGTGACGGTGGTGAACTAGGTGTGGAAAACGCGAGACACATATCCATACGAAAACAACTTCCTCAAGACTTATTTGAGTTACCACAAGAGCAGTTTGCATGCTGAAGCATTCAGATACATAACAAGCGGCCCTGAAAAGGGCGAAACAAAGAAAGTAACACTATAATACCTACCATGTGACTGGTACGCCACTGAAGTTCCTGGTAAACAAGGATGTTGGGAAAGACTACTGGTAACAATAACATGGAAGGTGTACATGGACAACAAATGGGACATAGGAGTGGTTGGCAGCAACATGGTAACAAGAGAAAATATTACAACTATTAATGAACACAATAACAGATGTTGGACGATTTGGGTCAAGTACGTACCCATGCTAACGTGGATAGAGAAGGATGAAGACCCAATAAGCATACTGCGGCTGTCTGCACCTAAGATATGCTACCAACATAGAGGAGAAGTGGACGTGGGATACAACACCAACTGTGCAAGTGTGATGGAGTTACCTGAGGAGGGAGTAGGAACAGCAGTATTAATGGACCATTACTGGGCCTGCGGAGACAAGGCATACCACACACTGCCCCCTCTGTGGAATGGTATATGCACAATGGTACACGTTAATGTACCATCACTAGTGGTGCCCCAGAAACATGTGAACTTGGCGAACTTCCCTAAAATGGATGAAGGAAACAAGAGGAAGAAGAGGTCTGTAAAACCTCAGAAGGGGCCAGAGAACGAAGTAAACAACAACAACAATGTCCTGAATAGAAAGAAAAGACAAGGAGAACCTCTGACAGGAAATTACCTATGGGGAAGGTCGGAAACAGCACTCACTTCAATCCCACCAGAACACAGACTATTCAGCAGAGCAGCAATGTTCTTCTCGTCAATAATACATCCGGGACTACAAGCTTACGCAAACGCAAAATGGCTCCAGATAACTAGATGGGAGCTAATGATGACAATTAATTCTACAGTAAATGGATTCAACGCAATAAAAGAGGAACTGCAAGCAGTGAGGGTGGTAGCACTACAGAACAGATGTGTATTGGATCTCCTTACAGCAATGGAAGGGGGAGTTTGCGCAAAGATAGGACAATCATGCTGCACATTCATTCCTGCTAACGATGCTGACAATGGTACACTCACAGAAGCAGTATCACAACTGGCCCAGATGCACTCCAAAATGATGGATGAAAGTAAAGGAGTGAAGAAGGATGACAGCTGGTTTTCAATGTTATGGTCATGGATGCCATCTTGGCTGTCGGACGGACTGAAGATTATAGTTGGATGCATAATACTGGCTGGAGCTGCACTGATCATAATAAGATTTTGGAAGACCCGGAAGGCACACACCACAGACGAAATGATCGAAATGGTTGGTATGCACCCCTTGATGCCGGCAGATGATGGCCAGCACACAGGCACAATAATAAAAGAGAGAGAAAAACTGTGCAAACAGATCATCACCAACCACCTGGACCCACCATCTGTGAAGCTCGAAAACCCAAGAAACCCAAGGAGCTACATAGGGAAATGGGTATACTACACACCTGGATGAACCTGTGTATATATGTATTGGTCATTTGAAGACCATGTCAACCACTATGGACATTTGGGAGGAGTAACTAAAATATGGAGAGTAAGAGGAGATAAGGAAAAAGATATGTTTGTGGTCGACAAGTCGACCAGAGGGGGGACTGAAGTGGGAGAATGGAACAAAAGGCTCCCACCAATCCCCTCACGCCCCTTGCCTAGAGGATCGCAGCCCAGACACCCGCCACGAGAGGAGTTTGCCCATCTACCAGACGACCAAATACCCTGGTACAGGAACATACGGATGTGCCCACCAGCCTGCCCACCAGCCTGCCCTGCCCATGCCGACACCTGCGGCATGGATGAACTCGACTGAACCATTCAACAGTAAACGAACCCATCGTTAGAGATGCCATGACGACCTAGCCAACGGTCAGCACACCTGTGCAAACATGCACACTGGACACTCCCACACCAATCCACACAAAGAACATATTCTGTGCTATGACGTAGGTGACGGACCCACCCACTGACGCGCATCTTTATTATTTTTCACATAGGTTTTTCAAAATGCAGAAACGCAAGACGCACAACAAACTCATCTAAAATGCTTGCTGACGCCTCTCCTAACCCATGCATTACAATGAGAAATATAACGAAGACATGATACCGGGGATAAAGCAACATGATACCATAACCTAAAGCGCCGTGCATCAAACATCCCCACCTATGCACCAGGCCCAAGTAGGCCGCAAGCAAGAGCCTCCATGAACATTGAACGAGCAAGAGTACAATTGCTGACCCTGCAGAATGAGCCCGGCGAGAACAGACAGTCAAGGGCACAATGTTGCAAACTCGCATGCCACAAGCCAAAGCCAAGGTCACACCTGCAAACTAAGCCAGACACACAGTGGAAAATGCAATATTAAATGTGCAGAATTCTGCCTCAACCACGGTCTCTCCTCATGTGACCAAGCCAAACCTGACAGGGTGCCAGGCCCAGGAGGAAGGAGGCGCCTGGATCCCACGTCAGTTATACATTGTTGCAAATGACAGGTGCACCGCGAGCTGGGAACAGCAATGGTCCCAGACTGGGGGGCTCGCGAGTGGACCAATCAGAACATGGGGCTCTTATCACTGATGGCATTAACATTAGCCAATCCTCAGGGGTCTTCATGTAACAATTTTCATGTATCTAATTGAAGGGACAACCCAAGTATACCACCTGACTGACCCTCAACCACTAACAGCGTTCTCTATACGTATGCTATACTAACCCTACCACTCGAGGAACCAATCCAGAGTGGCGATAGGTTTTTTTTTAACTTTCCCAGGTGACGCAAGTAGCGCGTCATACTAAGGTAAAAAGGGCCTGCGAGTCCCACGAATTGAGAGAGAGTGTCAGGACGGACGCGTACGATCCTTGACCCATCACTGCCGTTTTGTTTAATAAACAGCAGAATCACCTTGTTTCTTGCGTGTGTCTCCTACTCATTTTTGGGATACACGGGAGGAGTTGGGGCCTCCCTGCCCGGAGGTCCGCGGACGGCCCAGCCGACCCCGGGAGAATTTCCCCCGACACCCCGTCATCATAACGTTGGGATTCCGTGTCCTCATGATGGTTATAAAGGAGGGCACAGCAAGATGACAATGGGGAGGAGGATGACTGAATGGGTGATATGCTGGGCAGGGGGAAGGATTCAGTGGACATCTGCCTCCGAGAGGAAGTGGTGGCAGACTCTGGTGGCGCAGTGGCAGCAGATGCAGTGTTCTGGTCCCGTGGCTGCATATTTTCGGCACTTGATTGGGTTGCTTGGTCCTGGGAGGTCCAGCAGCCTCTGATATGGTGGAGTTGGTAGCACAGTCATGACCGGTGTACGAGGCCCCGAGGGGTGGCAGAACCAGTGCCCTTGCACAAGGGTGTTTTGGGTGTCATGGGTAGTCCCCTTACTGGATGCAGCCTGTCCTGTGGCCTTCTTTTCACTTGCTGGGGCAGGTGTTCAGGAGATACTTCCACCTTCCATGGGATTCTGGGTGTCTTGTTTGCCTGTTAGAAGACAAGAAAGTGTGCATCAATACCTTGATGGTCTTTAGTAGGTTGGGCTGTCATGTAGTGTTCTATGTTCTACAGTGTCACAGGTTCTTCCCTGTTCGTCCAAAACCATTAAGGACCATATTGACACCCTCGATCCTGCCGTGGCTTACTTCTACAACCACCCATTTGCCACTGGAGCATTCCACTCCCCCTGATGCACTCTCTTGTGCTCTCTCTTCTCAAGAAACCCACAGCTGACCCCTCCTGCCCAGCTAACTATCGCCCGATCTCTATCACTCTTTTCCTGGAAAGCTGCCCATCTCCTAGCTTAACCGCCACATTAATTCTGTTGGTTGTCTCCATGACCATCAGTTTGATGCACGGAAACTGCTCTCTTGAACAGCTGTGAAGACCTGCTCTCCAAACTTGATTTTAATTCCCTCCATACTCTCTTCTACCTATGACACAGTCATCCTGCTCAACCGCCTCAGTGATAACCTGGGTATCACAGATCAGGCACTTACCTGGCTGACCTCATTCCACTACAACCGACCCTCACAGGTACAACTTGGGTCCTTCATGTCCTCTACCTCAATCTCTACTTGTGGTGTTCCCCAGGAGTCTAACCTCTCTCCCTGGCTTTTCAACCAATACCTGGAACCCCTTGCCCACTCCATTGCTGCTCTCTGTTACAACTTTCAGTGGTTTTCAGGCTCCCCTCTGCCACCTCTTCTCCCTCTCTTCCCTCTCTCATCTCTGACTGTCTGTCTGCAATCCAGGAGTGGTTTGCCACCAACTACCTCTGCCTTAATGCCAGTAAGACAGAGATCCTCCTCATCTGCACTCCTGCACCTTCCTTTCCTGTCACTCTCTGGCCAGCCTCCCTGGGTCCTCTTCCTGCTCCCATCTGTGAGGCTAAGAACCTCAGGGTCATCTTCGACTCCACGCTTTCCTTTTCTCCACACATCTCTGACGTCTCTAAGAAGTGAACCTACCAACTGCACCTCCTCAGAGGTATTCTTCCTTTCCTCTCCTTCCTCCAAAAACTCACTGGCCCTCACTATAAGATTGGCGGAATGGGTTTACCGGTACCGTTCCACCCTATTACGGGGTCTCCTCGCGAGACCTGCAATGGGCGCCTGGAAAAACCAGGCGTCCTTACCGGGTCTCGCTAGGGGACCAGGGAGCTATCAACGGGCCTATCATTAACGGGCCCGCTGTTAGCTCCATCCCTATTCCCATTGAGCCCAATGGGGGCTCGAATGGGAATGGGGATGGACCGGGTCCGGGTTTCTCGGACGGGGAATTACCGGGTCCGCCAAGGTTGCAATGGCCCGGTAATTCCTCATTCGAGGAACCCGGGCCCGGATTGCGGTATGGAGGCAATCATGCCGCTAAAAGCGGCATGGTTACCTCCAACCTTCTAATGAGGCCCACTGTCTCTAGAGTTCTGGTTCTCTCTAGGCTGGACTACTGCAAGAGCCTCTTTCTAAATATCCCTGCTTCTACTCTCCACCTTCTGCAACTCATTCAGAACAGGACTGCAAGACTTGTCCTTGGCCTCAGGCCCAGGGATAGAATCTCTCAGCTCTGACATCGCTTCATTGGCTCCTAGTGGCTGCAAGGATTAAGTTCAAGACCCTCTGCATTGTCCACAAGGCCTTCTGAGGCCTGGGGCAGGAATACCTTCAACTCTTCCTTCTGAAATGCCTTTCAACTCAAGGTCTTCGCACCTCCACCTCCAACTCCCTCATAATCAATCGCTTCTCCAAGCAACGAGTTGGTGGTAGATCTCTTTCTTCGGCTGGGCCTCCCTCCGGAACAGCCTCCCTGCCTCTCTGAGGCGAACCATCGAACTGGAGGAGAACCATCTTTGCTTCTGCCTTTGCTCTTCCTCTCCCCTGCTGATCTCTGTCTGTTTCTGCACTGGGCACCTGTCTACCCTCTGTATTCGGACCCAGATCCCATGCCCACCCAGTTGCATACCCGCACTGCCGCCTAGCAACCCTTGCACTTGGGTATGTATCTGCAACCCTACAGTCCCCTTACCTGCACTTATTAGACACCCATTGTCTGTGCTTAATTCTTGCACTTGCCATCTGCTGGCTGCACTACCTGTTGTTGTTTTTGATCATGTGTTCAGCACTTTCTACCCCTCGACTGCCCCCTGCACCTTCCCCTTTCCCTCTCCCCTGCACTTGCGCATTCTCAATGTCATTGGGCCTAATTAGATTGTTGTTTTTGTCCTCCCTTGTACCCCTCTCTTGCCTCGTTGTGCCTTGAAACACTTGTCAATGGGCACACTATAAATAAAATATCATATCATATCATACTAGGTTGTGTGTGCATATGGTCACTCTGGAAGGCACACCTTGCTTGGCCCATGGGATCATGTACTTCACTGTTGTACAGGATTGTGTGTGCCCATGTAGAGCAGAACTAATGTTGCTTGTGTATCCTGTAGCACTGTCAGCTGAGGGGTGCCCTTCTAGCTATGCCAATGTGATTGTGAAATTAAATGTGGACACAATATGCATGGAGGTCTTACAGCTACTGGCCTGTTGAACTAGTTGTTAGTTCGAGACATACGTCTAGTGGTGTTGTTTGATTTGTTTTATTGACATAAATTACATGTGTTGCAGCAGTTTAGCTGATGTGCATGTACATGGGTGCTCGGTATGATGGCAAGGGGTGGTAGTGATGTGACATGTGAATGGGTTACTGTCCTTGAGACTTGCTGTTGTATGGTAGATGTAAGTGCCCTGCATCATGGCCTTATCGCCCTCCCATCAGGAGTGTTAGTAATTGCCCAAGACTGACCTGATGTGAATAGTTGCAGTCTTCAATAGTGATGTCTGTGGATCAAAGCCTCAAAAGGCATCCACTCACTCCATGGAATGGAGAGTAGTGTGTACGTAATGGGCAATGCCTAAGGGGAAATGCCTGATATTAGAAAAACCCAAGTCCGAGGTTGCAGGGGACTAGTAACGGCCCAGATGGTCTTGTTAGCAGTCCACCGGACAGGAATTGCAGAGACAGATGGTGTCCAGCAAGCGAGAACTGCGTTAGGCAGGAAAAGGCACTGGTAGACAGACAGCATGGAAGACAGGCAGCTACAGCACCAGACAATGGCCAGGTAAGCAGAAGGCGGAGCAATGGAAAAAGCAGGGAAGCCACACGGCAGCAAATGGTAACAGAACAGGCTCAGAGGAGTCGGGAACAGGAGAGGAGGAGGAAGGGGAAGAGAGACAGGAGGAAGAGAGTACATGCTACAAAGAATGAATCAAAGTGGATCGCTTACTGTCAGCTGCCATAAATACAGTCCTTTAGTGGGCTCGCCCCGCGAAGCAACACGGTGCAAGGCGTCCATCTAGGAATAAACTAGAAGTTCCTCCTGTGGTTCCGTGTAAGGCATAACGTGGCCGCCATCTTGAAGAGGGGAAAACTATGTGAGGATGCCTCCTTCTCCACTGCTGCCAGAGAAACCACCAGTTGGATGAGGTCCTATATCCTCTCTGGTGAGTATTTCAGGGAGTTGACACCTTCCATGCCTCATGATGTACTGACCTGCAGTGTCACATTGATGGCTTGTGTACTGGGTTACTCTCAGCGGGATGCACCCTGTCTGGGTTACTCTCAGCAGGATGCATCCTGAGGCTTGCGGGCATGTTGGTGCAATATAAAAAACCCATAGAATAAAATAGAATGCATGGCATTGTGCGTATTTAAACAAGCTATTGGGGGTTGTTGTACATTGTGACCATCAGTCACTCATGTACTCCCCAATGTCTTCCTGGCTTCTGGCTCCGACCTCTCTCAAACCAACACCCTCAAGGCCCGCCATGTGGAGGATTCTGCTCCCACAGGGTCAGCTGCAGCAGGGCAGCTGTGCCTCCGCCTGTGGCTGATGTTTCCCGACAGTGGTTGCGATGAGGGTAAGGACTAGCATTTGTGGTCATTTCAACTCTTCCGCATGTCCTCACTGTCCTGTGGGACATGTCTAATTGCCACCACCTTATCCCTGATTTCTACCAAGTTGGTGTTCTTGAGCTGCTGGCTTATCTTGCAGTGTTGTGACCAATTTAGCTCCTCTGCATGGGCCGCCACATGCTCTGCAAGCACAGCGAGCTCCTACTCCATGAATTTTATTTCTGTTGCGAAATTGCAGGCACCTTCCCCTTGCCTTTGCCTCCTGCCATGGTTTTGGTGTTTTCTGAGGGTGGGTGGAACTCCCTTTTTTGTAGATTTTAAATGGATTGTGTTTTTAAAGGTGGCCGACTCCATGCTTCGCGCTCTGGTGATGATGATATTTCCGTCGGCGTAAATGATGCCAGTAGTAATTCTACCACCAGTAATCCCATGGGTGGAATTAAAGCTGAGTGTACGTGGGTAACAGTAATTAGCGTTGGTGGTGTGGTTTTCAGCAGTAAATCCTTCAGCTGATTTACTGTTACCACTGATGTGTGGTGCGTGCCCCCACCTACTCATGATTCAGCAGGCATTCCACTGGGGTGCTAAGTGGTAACAATAATTCCACCTGGTGGAATTACTGCCATACTTAACACCAACCTTGTAACGAGGGCCATAGTTTGCCTTTACTTCTTCTCACATGATGATGAGAATGTTGCATTCCTTTTGTACCACTGGCATTATGCCTGGCCTATGGGTCATCCAGTTGGTGAATCCTATAAGGCAACCTATGCCTCCACAAGAAACATCAATACCCAGACTTTCTTCAACTTCATATGCCATTACTAGTCACTCAGCATTGCACTCCAGCATCATTCTCTGTTTCTTTTGGTGTGACCAGCTCAGGAGTGGTGTGCTTGCACTGCAGAAAACATTACTTTTGCTATTCTGCCTCATGATTCAATTACACCTGGAACCACCCTGATAGTGTATTTTGCCGCCCCCCCCCAATATTCCACAAGGTTAATGTCACTTCTTCTTATGGATTTTTCTCTAAAGAAAACATATCAGACAATTTCTTTGGTATCAAAGTTTATTTGCCCTCAGAGTCAACCATCCTCTTTATGGTCTCCACTTCCATCTGAATGTTTGCCATCAGCCTTTATTCCTTCCTCTTCTTCATATTCAATCACAAACACTGCTTCCACCAGGTCTTCGCAAAATTACTTCACCGCTTGGTGATATGATACCCTTCACAACTGTCCATCTTGACTATCACTGCTGAAGCCGTTTTTTCCTTTCGTCATGCTCCCAAATGTTCAACTCGGCTGAATCTGGCCTCCTATTTATCATGGGTTTGTATGTTGGTTTCAGCTGTATGATGTTGACATTTGTTTCAGGGATTTTCTTTCTTGACATATTTTCTCCAGCACTTTGACAAACTTGTAGGCATGTTCCAAACACATTATATGTCATGAAGACAGGGGTTCCGTTTGGATCGGACCACATCATAGACTTGCCATGTCCGCACTTTAGCATGAGTTGGTCCTTGAGACTTTCCTCCAACCGGGAATCCAATATGCATGTAGCAGCTAAGCCTCTTAATGCCATAATCTGTTGTTCCACTCAATTTGGTTGTGTGATGTTTGTCTATCACATTCTGCCATGTTTTATATTAATTTAGTCCTTGTGCCTTGTGCCTACCCTTAAATTAAAAATGACAAATTCCCTAACACACCCACTCACTGTATTAGTAAACATAGTACCTATCTTCTCCTTAGCTGCTGCCATGTACTGCTTCTAGTGTTTGAAGACTTTGTCCATATTTTTCATGGTACCGTGGTTCGCTAGGCACAGCTAAGAAAAATACTGTTGGTGGTACCTCCTGCATGGTTCCTGTCTCAAGAAAGCTATTAAAATCAATATTTGAATTAATGTTAATTTGATTTGATTTGTTTATTTATATAGCACACCTAACCCTCAGGTATCTGGACACATTACATAATTACATAGTTACAGAGGTATAGTACAATGTTACAAAAAGTGAGTGATAGACAGATACTTTGCTATATAAACAGAGCATGAAGCAACATGGGGTGGGAACATCATATGTACAAGACCAGTGAAGTGTACAAGTTATATACATCATAAATAAAGGATTGCATTGTTGACAGTTTAAGTACAGATCAGCAGGGGGAACAGAGATTTATGGCATTTCCTGAGTGAAAAGCCAATGTTTAGTGTTTATGTTTAGAATGATGGTTCTGTTCTTAAGTCTACAGGTAAGGAGTGCCACAGTTTTGATGCCAAAAAGTTTCTGTCAATGAAGGCATTGCAGCACCATCTGTTGCAGCTCCTTATACACTGGGCCTAATTGTGAGTTGGGCGGTATCCCGGCTAGGATACCGCCCAACTTTATTTGTGTTAGCGCCCAACCGTCTAGAGGTATTACTGCCCGATCACGGGTTGGGCGCTAACTGTTAGTCCCTATTCCTCATTGGACCCAATGGGGAATTTCTGGTGCAATTACCATGCAGTAATACCACTGGTGGTAATTGCACTGAAAATGGGCATTTTTCCAGTGTGTTTACCCCCAGCTCTGAGCTGGGGCTGAACAACCCACGCTTGAGATTGGACGGACCATTAAATTCGGCGGTCACCGCATTTGTGGGCTGCCGCCCAACTCGTGATGAGGCCCACTGAATATACCTTGTTTGATTACTTGTTTTCCTTGCTTTCGCCCCTAATAAATATAGTCATTTTCTGTTGTATATATGCTCCTGCAGAATACCATCCATCACAGCCAGCCTTGTTACGGAATTTTGTTTCACATTTGCTGTCTGGCGACACACCAATATTTTTGTTTCCAGTTCTTACCTTCTTGGCAGTGGGTGAGAGTCCTTTATGTAGCGTTCTGCGTTGCTGCGCTCACTTGTGCATGTGTGAGCATCTTCTTAGTTGATCAGAAACTGTGCTGAATGTACCTTTTGGCTCTCTGCACCAGGAATCATGTATTGTTGGGAAACAATATTGTGTTCTGCCCCGTGCATCTGCCTGCTGTGTGTGTACACGGCCCCTTTCATTGATGTACAATGCCAGTATGTGCTCCCGTGTCGGCTGTTGACAAGAACCATCTTGGTGACTTATACAGGTGGTGGTAGCGGCCCAATGGCGTTCCCTTTTATATGTAATGCTATAGTTTTCTTCATGCCTACGACCACATTGGCTGCAAATGGAGTCAGTGGACTAGCTCAGAGCTGTGTCTTCTCTGAATAATGTACATAGGACACCAAACCGAGCACTGCACCCAGCCTTGCCTGTACAGCACTGTTAAGGATTCACCTTCTGGGGCCCTCAGCTTGTTGCCCCTTGGTGGAGGCACTTCTGCACATCAATGAAATAGATCTTCTTTAGCCAGATACTAACAAAGCACCCCAACCAGTAACTGGTTTCCAGCTCCCAGTCTCATCTAATTAACACTCCTTGGTATTGTACATGATCAGCCTATTCCCTGGGTGTCACAGGCTAGCTAATGTCACTTAGAACACCACAGAAGGCTAGTCAGGAATTGGGAGACAGTGGGAACCAATGGCCAAAGCCCACCTTGAGGAAGACCGCACTCCTATGTTACCCTGGAATGTCTAAAGGCAGGGGTCAGCAGAGTTGCACAGAATAAGCAAACAGCAGGAATACTCAGCCTCTATACAGTAATGTTTGGACTAACTCCCATCAAGAAAAATATTGTGGGTTACCTCTAGTAGAGTAGCCATATGGGCACTGGTCACTTTCTGGTTCATGTTCAGTGTGTGTAAATGTTACTGTAATGGAACATATCTTTTTACTGTTTAGTGGTTCAATTTACTGAGGAACATCCCTCCAGTTCAATAATCCCACCAAAAAATCTGCTACACAAAAACAGGCTGATAAATCTGTATGTTTTGTTTTATTTGAAAAAAAATAAACCAAGGTATACATTGTGATTCACTAACTTCCAATCCTTATGAGCACACATCAAAATATTTCAAATGAATGCAGGCAGCTTGTCTAAAGAAAGAAAAGCACAATCCACCTGCTTTTGTCTCACTAATGGTTTAATTTCAAATATGATATCCAACTTATTTTTCACAATCACAATAACATCCATACATAGAACAACAAACATGAGTGACTATTCTAGACAATGTACTCAAATATGTCACGATGTAGACACATATTGACATTGTTTGATTTAACTTTTGTGAAAGCATCAGTCCATATTATGCAATTGTGTCTACCTGTTATCCACCTTCCACTTGATAGCAAGAGGTGAAGCAGTTCTCAGAATAAAGTTAGAGATTAAACAATTAACCTAGTTTTCTCTAAAATCATTTTCAAGTATTGGCATCAGAGAAAAATGTTTGTGCTGACATATTGGTCTCTAATTCTTGGGATGATTTAAATCTAAAATATTGGACAGGGTCTATGACAAATTCTAAGCTTGGGCATAGATGTTATTTCATAACTTTTGTGATGCTTTGTGGCCCATAATTGTAAAGGCTTGGGTTTCTCAGAGTTTCTGTTGCTTTTGGAATGCTAGGACAGCAGGCTCTATACTGCTCACTATTTTGAGGAATCATGTTCACCCTCGCAACTCCCCAGCTCCAAGCACTTTTTAAGGAATACATTTCAAATACTTAATTGCCTATGGCAAACCCCAAGAAAAGGTCTTGTAATTCCCCATTTAAATTTGAGATGTCTAATGCTTCCAGAGAATACAAATCGTAGGAGAAAAACCCTATTGCGATGATTCTACCTAGAGTTTCACTTGTAATTATCAATCGCAAAGCACACACACCTTACACTAAGTTTCCCAAAAATATGTTTAAATGCTAGCAGCAATTCAATATATTCTTGGGAAAATAGTCTAAATAATCTGTGGTCATGGTAATCACTTTTGGCTTGTCTTTTGTTGCATTTCTGGTGACAGTTTCCCAAATTCCCTCTCAGATAATCTGGTTCTGCCTTGAGCCCTCAGTGCAATGTTAGAAAGGGCCATTTTTAGGAGTTATCCCCACCAATCACATCCAGCTGCCATCCAGGCTGATTCTCTTTTATCTGACAGATTTTCTTGCTTATCTTTTTTCCCAAAATGTCCCCCTTCCACCTAGGTGCTTGACCTTAAATATCACGCAAACTCCATCCATGCAGCATCCTTTGAAATGGCTTTTTGGATTGGACAGAGTCTGTGATAGGTTCCCTTCACTTTCTCAAACCCACTAGGAACCTCCTCCATGCTTCTATTGACCAATTGAATTCTATATGGCAAAAGTGGTATGTCTCAGCTATGAACTATCTGTGCCCCTCCAGGAATAAGGAAGCAAAACTGAATGGGATGATTAATTTTTAAATAATCCTTTACAATGATATGCAATCTTGGGGACATTGATATATTCAGATACGCAAGAATGTTCTGAATCCGGAGGTACCATAATGGTTCAGCCACATCATGCACAATAAACAACTGGCATCTCTTCAGTTCAACTGTCTGATCCTACTGGTATCCCCCCTATGGAGGTCCCTCTAGTGGTCCTGAAGCGACCACCTTGCCTGATGAGAGAAGTCCAGGAGAGTAGCCTGCCAGCACAGGATGCTGGCATCGGTGGTAAGAATAATCGGCAAGCCCAGGGATAATGGCACACCTCGCTAGTAATAGGACCGGACCAACCACCACCGGAGGGACCTCCGTAGGGGGGAGGCCAATAGGATCAGACAGTTGAACTGAAGAGATGCCGGTTGTCAATGGAACAGAAGATGACTCACCAACAGTCTCAAATGCAGCCGCGCCCAGAGGACCACACAAAAGCAATAAGCCATGTGCCCCTGGAGACATAACAATTCCCTGGCCGAAGCCCAATCCCTGTCAAAAATTGTCTGCAGCAGACATTGGAGACCGGGAGGCCCTGTCCAGTGGGAGCCGAACCAGTCCCTCCACAGTGCAGAACTGTGCACTGATGAACTTTAGAGTCTGAGAATGGGACACGTGAGATTTCAGAAGATTGAACAAGAAACCCCACCTGCACAGGGCCCAACAGACAAGTAAAAAATTGGGCCAACCTAGAGCCAAGACCCTGCCTTGATAAACCAATCATCCAAGCAAGAGTACACCTGAACTCCGGACAGGTGAAAGGAAGCTTGGTGGCCACCGCAGGAGACCTGCACGCTCCGCCACCAGCTCCCACCAAATTACTAATGCTCAGAGCAGGGCACAGAATCCCCTGGCTCTAAGCCAGCAGAATGGCCAACTTCCAGAGGCCGATGGGGACACCCTGCTTGCTCTTGGCTACAGGACTCCTTCTGACAGAATCCACAGTGCCACAGGGGGCCTGGCAGGCATCTTGGCACCCGGGCAATCTCCAAGCCCCACAGAGGACTCACTGAGTAAGGGCTGCCAGCCATTGGCCCTCCTGCCCAGCACGTAGAGGGTTCACCAGTGCCGGCAGGAATGAAAAAACTGCTGTGGGATGGTTGGTTGGGAGGTTGCACCTCCTGGGAGGGGAGGGGCCAGAGGAGGCCAGCTTGAAAAGAAAACAGTTCTAGTGAGCACAGAATCTACTCAAAGGTAAGTACTGGGACGAGGAAAAGGGACATGGAGGTAATGTCTTATTCATTCTAATGAATGTTATATTAATTTCAATGCATGTTACATACACTTCAATGTGTGTCATATTCATTCCAATGGGTGTCATATTCAGTTCAATGCATGTCGCATTCATTCCAATGCATGTTATATTCATTCCAATGCATGCTACATTCACTTCAATGTGTGTCATAGTCATTCCAATGGGTGTCGTATCACTTCAATGTGTGTCCTATTGATTTCAATGGGTGTCATATTAACTCAAATGCATGTCCTAGTCATTTCAATGCATGCCTTATTCATTCCAATGTATCTTATATGCATTTCAATGTGCATGCTTCATTCACTTCAATGTGTGTCATATTCATTTCAATGGGTGTCATATTGATTCCAATGCATGTCATATTCATTTCAATGCATGTTACATTCACTTCAATGTGTGTAATATTAATTTGAATGGGTGTCATATTCATTCCAATGCATGTTCTATTAATTTCATTGCATGTCGTATTCACTTCAACGTGTATCATATTCATTTCAATGTGTGTCATATTCATTTCAATGGGTGTCATATGCATTCCATTGCATGTCGTACTCACTTCAATATGTGGCATGTTCATTTCAAAGGGTGTCATATTCTTTTAATGGGGATCATATGCATTCCATTGCATGTCGTACTCACTTCAATGTGTGTCATATTAATTTCAATGGGTGCACTATTCATTTCAGTGCATGTCTTATTCGTTGAATTTCAATGTATGTCATACTCGTTTCAATACATGTCATACTCATTTCAATACATGTCATAGTCATCTCTCAATACATGTTATAGCCATCTCACTGTGTGCCTTACTCATTTCAATGCATGTTTTATTAATTTCAATATGTCACATTCATAAAGGTGCAATTTTGACCTGAACGGCTTCCCATAGGTTAACATCTGAAACAGTAGTGAACATTTCAATGAAGAGGTCAAAATAAAGAGACACTTTCTTATTACTATTATATTACCCAAAAACTATAGTTTGGCTGCTTATTTTCATGTATTCCCTTTTTTTACAGTACCTTTATATTTAATTTTTTGACATTTTAGTGGTGTTGTTAACCTTGTGAAAAATGTTTAATACCGCCTCTGTTTACCATGTACTTTTTTTTACATTGCATCCAGTTGCTAGAAGGTGTGAACTGTTGGCTGAGGAGAGGTGAGCGAGGGGTGGGCAGAGTAAGCGCTTTCGAGAATTGAAAATGTTGGTCCAAAATGTAGCACAGCTTTTTAGGTTTCTGTTTGTATAGAAGGAAAAAAGGAGTGTTGGTTGTGTGAGAGCACTGAACTGAGGACACTTTACACAGTGTGAAGGCACCATGAAGCAAGATGCAGACTACAGACTTAAAGTCCGAAATAACATACTTTATTAAATCAAATGTCAGGATGGTAGAAGGCCTAAGTTACCCTATGCTAAGGTGGGATTTCCCTAGCTGAATGAAACTAAAGAAAGCCTGAGTCAAAGAGTTCAAGTTAAAAGTCAAAGTCAGTCCGTCTCCAAAACCTATACTTGCCCTCACAGCTAAAGCTAAACAATGTGTAGGGATGTCAATAATAAAATAAATAGTGTTTAACTCAAAGTTCTGAGCTCGCGGCTCTCTTTCAGCTGCCCTTCCCCAAGTATAAGAAAGTTCCACAAAAGTCTAAATAACACCTTTCTCAAATTCAAGACAGTTGCCCTCATTACAAACTAAACTAAAGATGAACTTACTGAATACATGGGCTATCTCAACACCAATGATTTTGGTATAGAATTAACTAGCCACATTAGCAATGTTCAAATTGACTTCCTGGGCCTCAAGATTGAGATAGAAGAGAACAAAATCACTACCAGAACCTACCTACCAGAACCTACCGCAAACCAACGGAAGTAAATTCCACCCTGCATGCACAAAGTTGCCACAGAAAAAGTGTCATTCGCAACATTCCGAAAGGAGAATACATTCGGGCAAGAAGGAACTGTAACACAGATAAATCGTTCGTAGAAGAATGCAACCTGCTGGATAAAAGATTCAGAAGTCGGGGCTATTCCCATGTGAACTTGGCAGAAGCAAGAAAACAAGCCTGCCAACTAGAAAGATCAACATTGCTCTCACCCAAACCCAGAAGACAGGATGACAATCCAACGATTAGATTCGTAACAAGATACAACAAAGACAGTTATGCACTCCAAAAAATTTTGAGAAAGCACTGGGGACTACTCCTCATGGACGAACACATCAAGCCGCAACTAGAAACATATCCCAGCATGTCATACAGCAGAGCACCAACCCTAAGGACCTTACTGAGCCCCTCCTTTCTTGCAGACAAACACATCACGGCACAGGACTGGCTCAGTAAAATCACACCAATTGGTTTCACGAAATGCGGGACATGCTCAATGTGCAAGCATGCAACCCAGACCAAATGTGCCAAATTCTCAGGCTGCCCAATCTTCAACATCACTGAGCACATTAACTGTAGAAGCAAATTTGTGATATATGCAATTATCTGTGTTTGCAATAAAATATACATAGGCAGCACCATCCGTGAGACACGCTTCAGGATTAGAGAGCACATGAATAGTATATATTCACAAGACCCCAAACTGCCGTTGGCAAACCACTGGCAGAAGAATCACCAAATGGAGAACAAGAGTGACATAAGGTTCATCGGGCTAAAGACGGTCCGGCTGGGCCCAAGAGGAGGAGACAGAATCCAAAAACTGAGACAAGAGGAAGCACGTTTAATTTGCCATTTCAGATGTGTGAAAAATGGCCTTAATAAAGACCATGATTTAAATGTCTTCCTGTAAACCTCCTCTTTTCTATTTTTCCTCCTATCCCTTTACCCCCACAGGGACTCATGACCTTAGGTTTTGGGTATACATGGCCCAACAAGAGACCATGCCACACACACCTTTTATTCAAAATTATTGACCCAATTATGGGCATGATGCGATGCCACTTACACGCACCCATGTCAAACTGACTCACTTCACCAAGGGGCATCACCCCATGTATGGCCTAAACCGTCATACTCCTTATGATACTAACACATTTCACACCCTTGACCCCCACAGACTACCTCAACACACAACCGCATCAATAACTAGATTTCCCCAGCGATCCCCTTTCTGCCACACAGCCTACTGGCTAGGGCCTACCAGCCCCCACTCCTAATTCTAAGTCACAAGCTTTACTCGGTGAGTGTCTTGCGCTGATCCGCGGCGCATGCGCAAGTCGTACAACACGACGCGCATGCGCCAGGACTAGCACTAAGACACTACACCATCGCGCGTGCGCAATCCAAGACTAACGTGAGTCAAAAGAAAACGGACAGCTCTTAATGGCGGCACCCAGCGCGGTGTGCAGAAGCAGCAGAGCACCGCCTGGGACGCCAGACAGAGCATACAGGCAAGCCCCCCGCCCATCCCAGGGACAGTAAGCATATGCCAACCCATGGGCAGTGCTTAGCAATTAGCGCCATATCCAATGATTTTCTTTATTCCTTTCCAACGACTGGGATATGGAATCCAATGCACAATATGGCTGGGTACACACAGGAGCACTTCTCTAAGAGCCCCTGATGTACATCCCAGACCGTCCATTTCAACAACCCCAGCCAAAATCACAGCTTGGGGCCAACCACTTGGAAGCCCCATACTTAAATGATACTGCAATTGTTACAACCAACACGCACATCGGTTGGGAACACACAAAGGCTATTCAAGAAAAGCCCTTGATGTTTTCCACAGTGCTCATGTTCAACGACTACAGCCAACATGTCTTTACCGGGCAAACGGGACCATTGACGGACCTTGGGGGGATCAATTGGGGCAATGCCCACATGCAAGCTCCAACTCCCTCTTTATTCCCCCTAGGGCCCAACAGGAGCCAGGACTGCCTTAAGGACAGTTTAATACTACAGAACCCCACTGAGGGCACACAGCAACCGTAATTGGGTAAGAGGCAATTACCTCAATCTATTTTACCATTAGTACATTTTCAACCAACTACTTACTTCTCTCTTCTCTTCCTCACCCTTTCTTCTCTCCCAATTGCAAACTTTCTTTATACCGACACATCAATGTTTTTTGATGTCATGTCATTACCTGTCACTATGTTTGCACATCACCTTAACACCACTGCTGAAAATAATGTAACATGTCACTAAATTGTCACAAATTACTCAACACTGGGCACCATTGTATATTGTTCAGCCTTGAGAACGACCGTAGGGTCGAAACACGTGTCAGCTGACCTAAACTTGCTCGTCAAGTTCCAAATAGTGTTTCTCAAAAACACATGTATTTATGAAAAGAATCACCTAAGAAAAACACCAACAATAAACGAATTAAATTCATACTAACCAGAGTGTTAAAGATATTTATTTCACAAACTCCAAGCAAGATAGCCGACAGCAACAAACCTCTTTTTGCCCTCATTACAAGTCAGGAGTTAAGGGTTTAACGGCGCCGTCGCCGCCGTTAACCCTTAACGCCTGATTCACACTTTAACGCCTGCTTTTTGCAGGCGTTAAAGTCCAAGGCGCTAAGCGACCTTGGTGCTAATTACGGCACCGTAATTTACGGTGCCGTAATTAGCGCCTTCCCCATCCCCATTATGCCCTATGGGGCGAAAATGGGAATGGGGAAGGGCAAATGGTGAATGGGGAATTACCGCCCCACTCAACTTGGAATGGGGCGGTAATTCCGCCATCCACCATGGCGGAATCCGGCATGGACCATGGTGCTGATAGCACCATGGTCCACCGCCTGACTTGTAATGAGGGCCAGTATAGTTCAAATCAATCCTCAGGGGTCCCTTCCCCAAGTTCCAAGCAACACTCCTCTGTCTTCTCTAGGTCCGTCTTGTGGCTCTGCTATCACTTGTCACACACCTCTTGCCAGTCTTTGGCCTTACTGCATTGCATTCACTCTTAAAAGTTCAAGGTTTCAGACAATTTGTGGTGCAAGATGCATTCATGTTATTTGACTTGTATTTCCATTAAATTGGGTATTCAATATATGTTTGTGTGGGGTAAATTGAAGTTCCCATTCAATTTGGTATTGAATATAGCTTTGTTTGGCTTAAATTGAAATTCCTGTTCAATTTGGCATTCAATATACGTTTGTTTGGCTTGAATGTCGTGGACCGCTACTTATTTGTGGTCCGCTAGGAGCGTCCCGGTATTCAAGTGCCCGCCCGACATTCACTGGCTTCCTGCGTATCGTCTTGACAGCTCCTGCTGCTTCTTCTCCACTTCTAAGTTGACCTCTGCGCTTTGCTCGCCTGCTGCGTGTTTCCCTCTGCACGCCGGCACCTGAAATGCTTCTTCATGGACGCGGACGGCGTTCTTTCTTTGTTGTCTGCTGTCCCGCAGCTCCTGCTGCCTGCTATCTGCCCTCTGCCATGGAGGCTCCCAGACCTGTGGCAAGTACACAACCCACTTGCTTCGGGTCCTGCAATTCCTCTGGGATGTCTGCCGGAATCCTGACACCTTCTCCGGTCCCACCATGGCTGTCTCCTTACCACAAGGGTACCCTGCTGGTCTCTCCCATAAAGACCTCCCTGTTGCTCTCGGTTCTGCTCCACTGGTCCCTCTTTATACACCTGCAATCTCTTTACAGGATGCGGGTGTGGATATCTAATGATACTTGGCTGACCAGGGACATGCCTGACCCTCACAGCATAGCAGCTTCCTGTACCAGTACTAGAGTGGTGAAATGGTGTAGTGTTCACTACTCCTAGTTTTCTCTTCCTGGTCCCAGTACTGTCAAGTGTCACATGTGGGGAACTGAGGGGAACAGCTTGAGAGTTACCCATAAAGGTCAGGGGAGGGTTAGGTTGGTCCCCAACTGAAAAGGGCGGATACCATGTGTCGCCTGTGTGTACCCTATTTCTCTTCATACTTTTCCTGGTGCTTTTAGAGAGATAGTATCCTGGGGCATGTCCCCGGTCAGTGGGATAGGGATAGCAACACCCCACAACCATCTCTGGGGTGTAGGGTTCTTCCTGAAATAGAAATGTGGAATACTGCATTTCACTTGAGAATATCTATTTCCCACTCCTCAAGGAACCTCCACCAAGGTGATCCTCTTCTTCACCAACAAGGCCGGGATAAAAGAGTCATGGCCCTTTCCTGGCCACTTGAGAAGAGGACCCAAGGGGAATATATGTGAGGATGCCCTCAGGTTTCACACAACAGACAGCTAGTGTACTGTATTGACTATGGACTGATTGCAATATTAAGAATTATAGCGCATGTCTGTTCCCATTTCTATTGTTTGCAGATTAGGCTTTGGCTTTACAAATACAAATACAATTAAATCAACATTGGATGGGCAGGGGGTTACAAACGTTGCAATTAACATGGAGTTTGAACTGTTAACCTTGCTCAACTTTTCCCTTTGGCCATCCAAGTGGTGAACGTCACTGGTTATTACATCATTCTACTTAATTTAATTCTGTAGTTTTGTAAAAAATTCAACAATATGTAAGGCCAATTTCGAAAAAAGGAATTAATAGAGGTGGGATTTAACCTAGCTCTCAGGATTGCTTTTCGTTCAGAGGCCAAGTTGTATCCACTCTCCTATACAACACTGTGTGAGTGTAGCCAGTGAAAGCACAGATGAGCTTCAGCATATCCACATAAGTCACCATACACTTGACTTAGGCAAACCATTTGCATGTGAAAGTCTCGAGAGGATCGCTCAGGAGCAACGTGCTTGCATTGGGAGCAAGACGACATGGAGCAACAAAGGTTCGATCCCCGGGTCCGTGCTTAGAAACCTCTGGGTATTAAGCATGTTATAAATAACATATCATATCATATCATGTGCAGCATGATTTGTGTCCAGCTCCACATCGTTGCGAGAGTGGAGCGATGCAGTTACTTTTTCTTTAGGTACATCAGTGATTGTGAAAAAAGATATAAAACAAGGAGAGGTCCATTGACGGGGCAACCAGTCTTGCATAAGTGTAAAGTGTGCAGTGTGTTTAGCCAATAATACAACTCCTGATAACAGGTACTGTAAGGAAAGATAAATACCATCTATTTGTGTACTTGACAGATTGGTTTCTGTTTTGAAGATGTAGGCTAATTGGAAACATGCCCCCTTAAGGGAAGATTTAATGGGCCTCATTACGAGTCCGGCGGTAACCGAGCTGGAAAAACCAGCAGGTTACTGCCGGACTCGTATTACCATTCCGCCTCTGTGATTCCCAGAATTACCAGGGCATTATGACCCCGTGACCCGGGAATTCCGGAGGCAGAATTGTGTAAGTCCCCATTCCCATGGAGTCCCATAGGACTCCATAGGGATGGGGACAATGGAAACACCGGTTCCATCTATGACGGAGCCGGTGTTTCCATTTCCGCCTGCAGGCGGGTGTAGTGACACCTCCCGCCTGCAGGACTCGGAATCAGCCAGTCCGGAAAGAACGGTGGTGGCGGTTTTACCACTACCGTTCTTTCCGGACCGGCTGACTCATAATGAGGCCCAATGTGTGCCACTAGTTAACACCCACATAATCTGTAGGTGAAATAAATTGAAAATGTGTGAAGCGCTGGAAATCAAAGATTATTTGTTATACTTCATCTTCTTGCAAATCACAAAAAAACATGGCCACAAAGTTTAGGTGATCACTGAGTAGGACTGCTCAAATTTAGTTTTTCAAGCTTGTATCTGCACCTTATAATAGCTCATGTGTAGCTAAGTGACTGTAAGGGGAGGGTTAATAAGGTTTATCAGAGGCATAGGCCCAAATCAGCATGTTAGCACCCGTGGTTGCGTCACAAGCTAATGGAATTTATCGCACATCTGAAGGTTGCTTCTCATTAGGCTTCCTTCCTTCTGGCGCTTAGGTGCAAGCCATCTGGCCATTGTCCCCATCTTTGTGCAATCAATGCTAAGGAAGATTTTTGCTGAAGGATGGGATGCATTATAGACTCTCATCCAGGGAGAGCTGATTATGTTGTTGTTATTATGTCAGACCATGCTAGATGCCCTAGTTATCTCCCAGGGCTTGACTGCAACCCACGTAGCATTGCTGTGGTGGAAGATTCACACTGGAATATTCTGCTCAGTGGGAAAGACTCTGTATTTCAAGGCCCACACCAACAATTGAGCCTAAAATGTGATCACAATAGGACTCAATGGGAATGGGGAGGACGAAAGCACCGGCACTGTTGTTTCCGGACTGGCAAACTACGAGTCTGCTGGCGGGTGCTGCTTCGCCCGCCAGGTATGCCTTGGTGGGGGGAATGGCACCCACCAGCAGACTTGTAATTGCCGGTTCAGAAACAACAGTGCCGGTAAGTTTACTGGCACCGTTGTTTACGGACCGGCAAACTTGTAATGAGGCCCAATATCTCTCAGAGCCCTAGAGAGAATAGTAGGACTACTAGCGTCATCCATTCAGGCCATATTCTCAGGGCCCTTGCATTATCGAGCCTTGCAGAGGCTGAAAATCAGGCACCTACAACAGGGTCTGAGATATCACCAATCTGAGATATCACCAATGAGTACCCCTAGACCAAGGGTCCGCCACTGAGCTAGAGTGGTGGTCGAAAAATATGGATGACTGGAATGGGCGAGCCATATTCAGAGATCTTTCCGACCTGATATTACAGTCAGACGCCAGCCGCATAGGCTGTGGAGTGATGTGCGGCTCGCTGGAGACAGGAGGGAAATGGAGCGCAGAAGAACTGCAGCTTCACATAAACTGCTTAGAACTACTAGCTGGATCCTTTGCGATCAGAGGTTTCACGAAGGGGAGAGTCAGCTCCTACATCCTACTCAAGATGGAAAATATATCGGCAGTCAGGTATATCAATCACCTGGGAGGAACCAAGTCCAAACTCCTAGCAGAGCTAGCAAAAGACTTCTGGCATTTCTGCATGCAGTCAGGGACATCAGTCACAGTGGAATATCTGCTGGGAACACTCAACGTGGTTGCAGACTGGAACTCCCAGTACCTATCGGATTCCAGCAACTGGAAACTGAACGTAGGAGTAATCTAACAGCTGGAAAGTCTATGGGGGCCAGTGCACTCCGACCTGTTTGCGTCATGACTGAACACACAGACGGTCAGCTATTTAGCTGGAGGATATGCCCATCAACACAGGCGACAGACGCTTTACTGCAGGATTGGGAGGGGAGATTGCTCTATGCCTTCCCCCCTTCATGATGTTGAGCAGAGTACTTGCGAAGTGCAGACGAGAGAGAGCAGAGTTGATTTTAATTGCTCTGATGTGGAAAACGCAAGTGTGGTTTCCGACTCTGATGGAGCTGTCCGTGGACTTTCCGCAGATCCTCCCAGATGGAGAGGACTTGCTCACAGGCCAAGCTTCATCCTCTGAGAGTGAAAGTGACTCTCCCGCTACAAGCGTGCGGGATATCAGGAGACGCTGGGCACTGGCAGGCATTTCGACACAGGGTGCCAAGCTCATTTCATCCCATTTCGGCGCCTGTAGTAGCAATTCTAAATTTCCTGACCCATCTTTTACAAGATGGTAAAGCCATCAGTACCATCGGAGTCTACAGGTCAGCAATATCGGCGGGGCACCTACCCACTGAAGGAGCTCCAGCGGGGGAACACCCGGCAGTAATACGATTCATAAAAGTGTATGATTCAGGGTACCCCCAGAGCCGACATACGTGCAATTATGGGATGTAACAGTAGTGTTGCGGCTGCAGGCGAGCTGGCCAGCGAACATATATCTGACACTGAAACAATTGTCTGGGAAGCTTGCTATGCTGATGTGTCTGGTATCATGCAGACGAGTGGCGCACGTCAGAGCATTAGAAGTGAACAGGAAGACCTTTGGGATAGAAGGGGTAACATTTACAGTAGCCAAGAACGAAGACCAGTTCCACAACTATTTACTAACGCTACCTGCCGAGTACCCAGAAATGGTGTGTGGCAGAATGTATTAGGGAATACGAAGATAGGACAGCAGAGTTTAGACCAGCCGGTACCACACAATTGCTAACTACATGTAGGAAGCCCTTCCAAGCAGTAGTGATGGCAACAATAGCCGGATGGGTGCGAGAAGTGATGCAACTAGCAGGCATCAATTTGAAGAAATATGGGGCTTATTCTGTGAGAGGAGCTATGGCATCAAAAGCTTTCTCAGAAGGTGTAACACTGGAAAATATCATGCAAGCGGCGGACTGGGCCAGTGACAATACATTTGAAACATTTTATTTCAAGCCAATTCAAGGATTGCCAAAAACAGTGATGGGAAGCTTTGAACAAGCATAATGCATAATGTTCGCCTCCAGTCTTGACAAAGAATGAAGATTACTCCTGCTTACTGCGCAGGGAGTCTTCATTCTATTAAAGACTAGGAGGCGAGCATTCATTTCCCACCCTCTGCATGTACTGTATAAATCATAAATAAATGCATGTATGAATAGAATAGCAGTACATGGACTTCACCCTAATGTTATTTCTTGTGTGCTCCATAGGAGATGACCTGAAGAGTAACTGATCTGCGAGATGGAGTAGCCGGCAGATTCTAGAGAGCGCAAAGAGGCGCAGCCAAGCGGAAGCAAAGTCAAGGCAGTTGAAAGCCAGAAGTTGAAGTTGGAGGTTCCGTTAAGCAAAGTTTACAACAAAGGTGCAGTTCAATGCATCGAAAGAAGAGGATGAGTTCAGAGGCAGGAAGTGACACATACGAGGTTGGAGTTAAGGGAAAAACGATGCCGGTAAAGGATTATCGGCCTTGCTTACCGCTCCGCTCCATTACGACCCGCCAACCCGCTATTAGCGGCACTGTAAATAATGGGACCTCTAATAGCGGCATTGGCGCGGGCACGCAACCTCACATGCCAGCAATAGTGGCATGGCATAAACAGGAGCTGAACACAAGTCAGGCGGACATGCAAATAACGGCCTACTGAAGCCCGAAAAGTACCTTACCGGCATGGAGTAAATACCGCCATCGCAAACCACCCGTAAACGGCCATGTGCAGTGCTCACAACTGCCACAGGTGCACACAATCATCACAGGTGGAGGCAATGTAGACTGGGCCAGCACAAAAGGAGCATACCCCACCCCTTCCCACACCCAGTCACACACCAAAATGATACCAATACTAGTAGCTATATTGGGGCTGGAGGAAATGATTGCAGTGGAACTCCAGCAACAACTACAACAACAACAACAGGCAGCACAGAGGAGACGCTGGAGGAGAAGGAGGGTAAGGCAGGCACAGCATGCACCACCAGTGCAGGCAGTTGTACCACACAGGCAGCCCCCAATCCCTCAAATCAGGGCCAGTTCATTCAGCCTAACCCCTGAGCAGAACCACACCCTGTACCGTCTGGACCGGGACACCATCTCCACCATTGTGGACATGATACATAACGACATTGCCAGCCTCATAGACATCCGTACCGCCATCCCCCCTCTACTGAAGGTGGTGTTGTGCTCCACTTCCTGGCCACAGGCACCTACCAGCACACAGTAGGGCAGATGCATGGCATATCACAACCATTATTCTCACGTACACTGAACCAAGTGCTCGATGCCCTCCTGAAGCACACAGGCAACCACATATTCCTACCACGGACTGCCCAGGAGATCTCCAACACCAAAGTTGGCTTCCATTCACTGGCAGGCTTTCCAGGTTGCATCAGTGCCATCAACTGCACCCATGTGGGATTGGTGGTCCCACATGCCATGGAGGTAGTGTACCACAACCATAAGTTGTATCACTCCATCAACGTGCAAATGGTATGTGACTCAAACAAGATCATCACACATTGTTGTGCCCGATTTCCCAGATCAACCCATGATTCAATGGTCATGCGGAACTCCACGATACCAAGCTACATGGAGCGACACGGAGGGCAACGATCCTGGCTACTCGGTGAGTTGCTTGTCATGCTCATGGCATTGTGATGTGGGGAGATGATTGGGAGGAGAGATACATACTTCAGCTGGCTGAGAAGGGGGGGGGAGATGCATACTTCACCTGGCTGAGAAGGGGGGGATAGATGCATACTTCACCTGGCTGAGAAGGGGGGGAGAGATGCATACTACACCTGGCTGAGAGTACCTGTGAGGATGGACCATGCTCATGCCCCAAAGCAGGCCAGACTGGACCTGACACCTGACACCTAAATGCAAGATGTAAGCTGCACTACTATGAAAATGAGGCACTGCTGCAACCATTCCATAGCCATCAACATGCACACTGCACATAATCAGACCGTACCCCCTGCAACACAATGCAGCGACATGCTGTCAGTATGGCCAATGCACTTGAGCAATTTACATCAGCAAGAAGGATAGGTGTCCATAAGTGCGTACAAAGGAGTCACATGAGGCCAAAATATATGGTCCCACTCCTACACCAACACAGAGGTCCAGCATACCAGCATGGAAACATCAGGCGCGGAAAGTGAGATCATCTAGAGTCTGGCATCAACGGTGACAGGATAACAGCATACTATAAACTACACATCACCTAGAACATGGGAACAATCTGCATGGGCAACCACAGTGCATGAGCACTCATAAGGAATATGGCACCCCTGCGCCCCCACTAGACGATGCAAGGCACACCAGTCGATCAGATGGATACACACATTGTAGTTACATTGAGTAGCTCTATTGATGCATGGATATGAGGATGCAAACAGGAAATAAATGCATGCTATTGTGTCATTGATACAGGTCCCATTTGATGTAACCACTTACACATTACCATTGTTGCACACATGCAGGTGATGCTGGCTATCCCTTGAAGAGGTGGCTCCTTACCCCTGTCCGGAACCAACCGAACAGGCGCGAAGAGGACTACAATCGTGCACATACACGTACCTGTGTGGTGATCGAGCAGACATTTGGCCTTTTCAAGGCACGGTTCGCTGCCTCAGCAGGTCCGGTGGGGCACTCCTGTACGGGCATGAGAAGGTGGGCAAGATCATCATGGCATGTGTCATGCTACACAATATGTGCATCAAACGGAATGCGCCTCTGCCCCTGACGTTGAACTACAACCACCTGACGAGGGGGATGAGGAAAGAGGAGATGGGGCTGCACATCAGGGGGTAGCGATGCACAGTAGGGACGTGCCGTGCGCCAGACTTTGATTGACCAATGTTTCTAACACACATGGATGTGGAGTGTGCAATGGAGGTGGGACTCAGGGCACTGGGTGTGTCAGGGACATGGGCACTGTACACTGTTCACCAATAAAGCACACGTACACAATAAGCAATGTCCGGACATGTGAATTCTCATTTCACAACAGGTGTATTGAACATATAGAAAATAGTATGTGCACAAGCCCTCCACCCCACACACCCTCTCCCCCTTCCCCTCCCCCCTCAACTTCCCCACACATCCTCTCTCACCTCCCCCTCCCCCCTCAACTTCCCCACACACCCTCTCCCCCCCCAACTTCCCCACGCACCCTCTCACCCCCACCCCCTCAACTTCCCCACACATGGTGTGCACTTGCATGCACCATTAGTCTTCAAGAGTTCGGAATGGAAGGCTGCACCTACACCCCTTGTCCACTGCCAGCATCGGGTCGACCCCTGTCTGACCTGTGCACGTTCCGCCCAGACCTACGCAGGGGGCTGGTCTGTCTGGAGCTGGAATTTGAGGAGGTGCCTGGTTGTTCAACCACCTGTACAGGACGCAGGGACTCCAAGGCTTCCACCATGCGGGTGAGGACCTGCCTCACAGCCGCCGATTCGCTGCATATGTTTCTCAATGTGGACTCAATGGCAGCTATGAGGGACACTGCACATTCCCTGAATTCCTCCCTTGCCTGGCCACTTTCAATGATGTGCTGGGTCACCAGCCCAGTCAGCTCCTCCAGGTGCTGTTGGACTACCGTATTCCCCTCTTGCCTGTCCCGGACACTGGTGGATGTCGAAGGTGCATGTGACATGGTTGGTTCTTCATGCATGCTCCCTCTGGGGCTGAATCTCCCTGGCCATGACTCCACAGCAGACAGCTCATGGCTGCTGGTATTGTGTATGCTGGGTGGGGAGAGGTGGGGTGACTGCAGGGGGCCTGTAGCAGTAGGTGTTCCGGGTGTCATAGTATGTGCTTCATCGTCTGACACGGCTGCCATGGCAGCTGACTCACCGACAGTACTGCTGGCAGTGGATACAGTGCCTTCAGCCACTGGCTCCTGTATGGTGGTGGCTGGTGTGGGTGCTGTGGTTGTGGACCTATTGCACAATGGTGCTGTAGGTTCTTGGGGTGTGCTGGGCTTGTGATGTGGTCCTGGTTTCACTCTTCCCCTTGATATTGAGTCCCTGTTTGGCCCCTCCATGCCCCTGGACTTCTTGAATGGTGTCGCAGGCTGCTCCCTGGGGTCCTCATCATCGCTGTCAGATTGTGTGTCTGAGGGGGACCAAGAGAGGGAGAGCATTAGAAATGGCTGTAGTGCATCAGGCATGCATTGGGGTAGCTGAATTTCTATGTAATGGCAGGTATTTGCCGTTGGAGTACTGACATACGGGTTGCTAGCCTTTTGGTTGGGTCATGCAGGGATGCGTCTGGGATGACACATGTATGGGGTGCATCATGCATGTGGATAAGATGGTGCTGTGCACTGCCTGTAGGCAGGATTGCGCACATGTGTCTGGTGGTCCCTGCTTTGCATCATTTCACTGTGAGTTTGGGGGGACATCTTCATGGTTTGCAATACAGTGGTTTATTTGTGACACCTACCTGCATCAGCCGATGACGGGGCGCCACGCTCCATATCCCCCACTCCCTCGATTGACTCCATTCCGATGGTGGTCGCACAAATCTCCTCCCAGCGATGCATCTTTATGGGTGAGCCGCCTCCGCCACCTGTTGCCATTCCCTGGTTACGGTTTGCTGCAAGGATGTTCCTTACACGTTGGTGCAGGTCATCCCAGCGCTTCCGGACATCTTTCACTGTGCGTGGGGTGGTTCCTACAGCACTCACTTTACGTGCTACCTCCGCCCAGATCTCTTTTTTGCGCAACAGTGCTGGTCGACGCATATCAGTAGAAAACACTACATCCCCATTTTCAGCCAAGGTGTCCGAGAGCATGTTGAGCTCTTCTCCGGAGAAGCGCTCCTTGCGCAGGCGCGAAGCTCTTTTTTTAAGTGCTTTGGGCATTCTTATATGCTGCTGGATTATTTTGGGACAGGTGGGGTGGTGATGTGGATCCTGGGTGCAGAGGATGGCAATGGATTGTGTTTTTCAAGATGGCCGCCCTGCTCTTTCCCGTTCCTGTGCGATGACGCTACTTCTGGTTCCGCTTATTTATGGTGACCGCTATTACCGGTGACCGCTATTAGCGGTCTCCGATGATAGCGGTCACCGCTAATGCCAGAGGCATGGATGGCGGTGTTGCTATCTGCGCCTCTCTTGATGCCGATAAGGGCGATTTTTGTGTCTTTTACGGCATGGCGGTAAGGTCCTTACCGGCATGGCACAAAGCTTGTGCCCGCAAAGTCCTAATTTCCCTCTAATAGCGAGCTCTTTGCAACACAGACACGTTATTTGCTCCATACCGGTAAGAACACTGACTTACCTCCAAACTCGTAATGAGGCCCATAGACTGGACTAGCACTGCCAGGGACTACAGAGACAGTGGCATGGTTGGATTGGCCCCTCAGCCTTTCGTCCCGTGGCCAGGCCGAAATCGTCCGTGGGGAGCGGGGGCCAGTTTATGGCCATGCCTGGGCCGGTTTGGAGAAAAAAAAATTAGAAAAAAAATATTTTTGTTTTCACATTTTTCTTTTTTTTCAAAAAGCCTTTCATCCTTCTTAGGTCAATAAATGAGTACCAAAACAGGTTGGGTGATATTGTATGCATATTTGTTCTATAAAAAAGAGCTTAAGCGTAAGTGCTATACAATAACATATTATCATTTGGCCTTGGACGTCTGCTTGGATTCACAGTAATTTAGTGTACTTAGGAATAGTGCTATTTGATGCCACTTCCTGTTTTGTCAAGGGGTGAAAGGTCGTGTTTCATCGCTTCCCGGGATATCACTTCATCAGAGGTCAAGGTTCGTGAGGCGAGGGGTGGGCCACTTTTTTGAGGCGAGGGGTAGGCCACTTTTTTTGGCTGACCAGGCCTATTTCTTGTCCCAGTCTGACCCTGGACAGTGAGATATGTAGTTTTAAGAAATAAAAAAGAAAAATGGAGCAGTGGAAGACTTTTTCAGTTTTTTCCTTGTGTTTTGTTGAAACTGCTGAAGAGTGATAATAAAGAAGTTGTAGCATAATGCTCGCCTCCTAGTCTTTAATAGAATCAAGACACTCTGCGCAGTAAGCAAGGGCAACCTTCATTGTTGTCCAAAACATCTGGACTGGAAAGCCAAAGGTTGCCTGTCAGAGGTTGATTTTTAATTCAAGTAAAAGAGAATGGGCCTCATTACGAGGCTCACGGCCGTGGAATTAACGGGGCCGTTAAGGTACCGGCATCGTTCATTCCGGGCCGCCACATTACGAGATTGCCTGCGGGTGGCGGTATGCACGTCTGAGCCAGAGCAGACGTGCATACCGCCACCTGCAAGCAGACCAGGATGCTAACAACGGACCCGTCATTAACGGGTCCGTTGTTAGCATCCTCCCCATTCCCACTGAGCCCTATGGGGGCTCGAATGGGAATGGAGATGTACCGGGTCCCGAAAAAAGGGAATTACCGGGCCCGCAAAAGTCGGAATAGCCAGGTAATTCGCTTTTTTTCGGGACCCAGACCTGGACACGAGTTTGGAGGCTGCCATGCCGCTAAGAACAGCATGGCTGCCTCCAAACTCGTAATGAGGCCCAATGTGTCTTTCAGTGCATTGGTGTCACTGGGCGTTGTCACCAACGAATAAGACCTATTTGAACAGTTGTACACAATAATGAAAGGATAGGCTAGTTTTACATGCACACCCTCGCTAGTTAATCACGCTTCCTGCTCACATTACAGTCTGTACAACATGGACGCCGCCAGCATAGCAAGTCAGCCAGAGACTGCCGTGACTCCATTTTACAGCGCATGGAGAGGCAGGCCTGATAACTGCCAGGGAGGAGAGATGTGCGGCTGAAATAAATATACTACGTTTTGGGCTCTCTGGGAGCCAGGCGGCAACCATTAGTTTCTGCAAATTCTCGGGGGTACTTTGAAAACAGGGGTGATTACATTACGGCAACTCGGGCCATTGAAGGGAAGTTGACAGATAGACATAAATGGAAACCACTTGCCCTGGTAATTTTCCGCCATTTATTTATTTTATGCACGGCCTTCTTTCTTCTTTCTTTCCCTCCATTTTATAAGGGCCTCTTCGCTGTTATTCCCTGTCCTTCCTGAGTTAATACCAGTCAGAGGGAATGCCTCATGGATAATGAACATGATTACCCTGTGCTACAAAACTGATCTACGGACAGTCTGCCAGCGTTGGATTTAATGCAGACGGCCCCAAGTATTTTACGCATTCTTCTATGGCGCTTTCAGGAACCTTGGCAGGGCTTTACTGTAGCTAAACAGGAAATGAATTTGAAATAATAATGAAGGAAGGGAATGCGGATTAATACATTATTTTCCATCCTTGCCTCCCAGCCTCCCCAAGCGCCTGACAAATATTGAAAAGACGGGGAGCGTAAGCGATGGAAAGCCCTCTGGGGTGTGGACGAGGTAGCAACGCTTTTATGCAACAGCGCGTTACACCACAACGGAGACTGGGGAATAGGAGGGCATTGGAGGAGAGTGCAGAGGGAGCGGGGTTGTCAGCACGAACTGGGTTCATTTTCGAGCTGTGCACGACGTCAACTTGGGATGCGCTGCTGGAGCATCACTTGCACAATAATTTAACTTTATTCGTATATTAAAAATACTCAAGTAATATATTGGAAACATGTTCTAGAGTGTGACCTACTTGCTTTTTTTGTGTATTGTTCACTTACTCGGGAACACGCGGAAATAGCCCTCTGGTATTGTAACCCATGGCTGTCACAAAGCGTCTATTGAGATTTGCGCATGCGCACGTTCACAACTCCTACCATTATTCTTGGCATTTGCGAGGTCAGGCAGCGACGTCATTTCACTAAAATGCCAGGAGTATCAGAGGTGGTCTCACATGACCCTTGGCCTTCCCCAATGACATCACATTTGATCCCACCGCCAAGTGATATCATAGGATGTGGTGTAATGCCATTTGACCCTGATCCCAAAATAACATCACAGGAAGTGGTGGCACACAACCTTTCACCACTTGTCATCACAGGAAGTGGCATCACTTAGCATCGTCCCTCAGTACACTGTAATGTGACATACATTTCATACAAGAATGGATCATCATATGTAGCATTATCAGTGTGTTAAGGCCCATGTTACCACAGGAAGTGTATGAACCCACACCCCCTCTTTATGTGGACCAGCCCCTGTTATTTGAACATGAATAAAGAGCAAAATCAGATTCTGGGAGGACAGGGGAGGATAGGCGGCTATAGGGATAGGGGGAAGCCAGGGTTCAAAGGGAGAGGGAGAATATTTCACTACAGAACACCTCTTCTTATGGATCAATGGCATACACAGTTTTAAATGATTTTGGAATTGACCTTCCTCATTTCTTTCTGATTCGACTACATTCAGGGTTACCTCCCAGTAGGATGTGTTGTGATGTACTGTTTGCGGTTGCTTCATGGACTTCAACATTCCTGCAAAACACTGCCCGCGTCTCCCATATTCATCTCCTAAACTAGAGCTAAGTTTAAAATGGGCTTTGGCAAACACTGCTACCTGATCATCTTCCTGTATCTCTTCAAAGTGCTTGCATAACTCAAGAGGAACAACACATTTCAAGTTCTTTTTTCTATACAGCACTGGTATCGTTCTCTCACAGTTTTAAACAAGTACAATTTTGTGCTTCATGTACACATCCTACCATACAAGGACTGTAGAATTTTATTGTGTTATTGTGTTACAAAACCTGATTACCAACATTGAAAACCTGTTATCCACTTATGAATGGAGAGCCTCTGGGTTGCCATTCTAGTTCTACACCCTTACCCAAACTCAGATCCCAGTGTAACCTCCTGGATACCAGATTCATAGCACCCGGAATGCAGGGACTCACTGGGCTCGTACCCATTGCATTCTCTCAAGCCCCTTTACCCTTCAATGCTGCAGCTGCACCCCTATGTACGTGGCTATACCACTGAAGTGTCCCAGAACACTCGTCTCTGTATTTTGTCTCTGTGTTTCACCGCATCCGGTTCCACGTCTCTCTTCAGTGGTCAACAGTCGCATAGGAGTTGTGACTGTTGACCATTGAGCCAATTGGAAGAAACACATTGAAAAAATGATTAGAGCCTAACTGTAAGAACAACAAGGTTCACCACAAAGAGTTATTTAGATGTATTGAAACCAATGATGTACACTAAAATATGACTATATGTGTACCTACTAAAAAATATACGATTGGTGGAGACAGTACAGTCAAATTATTCAGGGTACTGGGAACTTCCATTCCATCATCTAAGGATACGTTTGACCATCAAAAGGCAATTTTAATGACACCAGGACACTATTGGAGTGGTGAGACTCACCCTACTTTGTCACACGAGAACTAGTAAACCTCCCGTTTTGGTCCTGATGAAGGTGCGTTACTAAGAGAACATGAGTTTTGAAGTCCTAACAGACAACCGAAACACATGTCGACGATTATTTCTGTGAAATTTACTATATACAGATATAACCATCTGACAACAGCCAGAATGAATTTACAGTGTTAAAACTATAGATTGTTGTTTATGACTACAAGGTTATGAACATAGGTGTGAAATGTATCATTTTTAAGAGAAAGTGAAATTGAATGGATGATAGGAATGATTGTGAGTCGAAAATTGTTTTGATTAATATTTTTATGAAATAAGAGTATATAATTGAATCTAGACTGTGGCATTTATTGATATATATAAAAAGATAAATGGATAAGATGGGGCTGTTGGGGATTGCCCCAGCACTGCACCTCCGGTATGGGCGAGTATGCACTGTTTGGATCTGCACCAAAGTTCAACTTTGGAGAGGTTGTACACCGGATGAAGTTGCAAGGCCGGCACTCCAGGGCTGTCCCATGCAGCCAGCTGTGGGACACCATAAACAGTCATCCACGGCACAACCAGCGGCCCCGGGAGAAAGGTGTGTCAGATTTTAGGCTGCCACCATCACCGCCAGGGCACACTGGCACCTGGCTTTCCACACCCCAAAGGCTGTGTTAGGGGAAGTCCAAGACACGCCGACAACAAGCCCCTGTGCCAAGTCCAGGGATCCATTGACAGTGCTGATCAGGGTATGACCTTAGGTGGATGAAGGGAACAGAGTCACTGTGATGGCATCAGTGGTGCCACGGGAAGGTCTTCTGGACAATTGATGTTCAAGTGACCCTCAGACAGGCATAACCATGATCAATGTGTCCTGCAATTCACATTAATTCTCGCAAGTAGCTACATTCTTCATCGATGCGTGAACTGAGAGATCCACCGCCAAGAGTCACAGGCAAACATTTTTTCCAGATGTCATCCTGACCTGCCGGTGCAGGAGAGGCTGGGGGGAGCAGAGCCACCCATCCCGCCTTTGTGGTGAGACAGACCAGTGCCCTGTCTAGCTTCCCCACTTAGGAGTCGGTCAAGACCTTCAGGTTTTTAAACAAACTGTTTCCAGTTACTCAGCCCGGGAAGCCCACTAACTGTATTCTGTGGCAGCACAATGGGGCTTCCCATAGTGACAGAGACAGGCCACTCTGTGGCTGGACCACCCAGCAATCGTTCATCCCCGACCATGGATGGATAGGAATGCTGGAGGCGGCAAGGGGGGATCAGGTGGGACAACTAGGGTCTTCAAACCCTAGCTCAGTCACACAGGGTAATGCTCCAGGTACCTGGGCATGAGGGAAGGTTGCCCATTGCCACCTGGTCATCGTTCATCCACAGCTGCTTGGAGCCAGAATCTTGACTCCTGCCCATCAAGAATGCCCGGCTGCGCCCTGGCTCAGTGCTCGCCCGGCATGCCGTGCCCAGTCTGCCTGGAGAGGCATCCTTCGAGAACAGCCAGGTTTCCTGCATCTCCTGGATGCTCACACTCTGTATTTCCCTTCCAACAGGGGCCTCCACCAACATCTGCCCGCTAGCGGGTCAAAGACAAAGCACCGGTCCGGCACAGTGGCCGGCACAGAGATGGGGGCTGCTGAGGGCTCCTTCTCTGGTTTGTGGCTGGGGATCTCCTGGCAGGTTAATCCAACTCCTCTGGATGTCCCAGTCTGTCAAATGGGTCATAGCCCCTTCCAGTGGAAGGGATCCCGCTTCCCTGTGCCTGCTCCCCCACTTTTACTGGCCGCAGACCGCTCCGCTGGCCAGGCCATTACATGAGGGTTCGCCCCGGGCTACAGGTGTGAGTGTCTGGTATGCAATCGAGGCCGGACCCGTGGCACTCTGTCTGGCTGCTCCACCGTTAATTATCTTTCTGCAGGTTCACCTGCGGAAACCATGTTATGACTTTTTCTTTCTCTAGATAGTCAAGTTTGATCCTCTTCTCAGCACACCACCATGGCCGATGCTGACCCCTGCAGGGCCGATCTGAGGTCCTCACTAAACCATCCAATTGGTAGTAGCGATGGCTGGTGTGTACAAAGGGCAAGGACTTAATCAATGCGAGCATATGACCCACACATACAAGGAATTCCTTGATCAAGGGAAATAATTGCAATCCCCAATCCCTATCATCAATGGGGTTCAGCGGGTTACCCGCAACTGTCGTCAAAAGGTGGACACATGTCGATCTGTTCAGTGTGGCATAAGTGGAGTCCTGGACATCTAAGGGCATCACAGACCTATTATTGCTCTATCTTGTGTGTCTGAAATCCACTTGTCCCTCAAAGATTTTGAACGCTGATCGCTGGGGTCCTGTAACTAGTTAGCATGGAGGAGTCTTGTTCGTCATTGGAATTGACCAGACAAATCACTTGACCAACTAAGAACGAGCATGTACCACCACTCACAAAATAGCGAAAGAGTTATCAATCTGTCAATCCTTTCCATGACAGGGCCGTTGAGGTTTCCCATGTTGAGTCAAATTAAGCTGTTATATATGAGGCAAAACTGGAAAATCCTGCAGTCATATGCACTGACAGTGTTCCTGATACAGAGCTAATGGTTGAATTTTAGAAACTGATAGGGAATCTGGTGCCCCATTTGACCTCTGCAGGGTCTACAGCCAAAAGGTATGCAATAAAAAATACCTGGCTGGTATGATAAAGCCTACATGGAGACGAAAAGTAAAATAGTACAATGTCTGGGTCTACCTATAGATCTCACTATTAGTCTATTACTGCAAGGAAAAGGAAAGATTGTGTTGCTCAAAAATGGGATAAGCTGCTAAAAGCATTTTAAGAAGGGAATTATTCCTTGTATTGGAAATTGGTAGCGGGTGAGAATTTAAATGGGGATTTAACTCTCCAATGCTATATTCTGGCAAATACTTGGTGGCAGCATTTTTCAAATCTGTATGGAAAACCTATTGTGGGACAAAATCAGAATGCCCAGTCGTGATCATTCCTAGAGTGCAACTCGGGTACGAGATTCTTCTGTTTACTACAGAGGAGACCCAAATGAGTGGAAAAACATCTGGCCCAGACTCCCCTTAGACCTGTATAAAGACGAGTGAATGGTCTTGGGTCTAATTTTGTGCAGAATGTTCAATGCAGCGACTAGATTGGGTACTGTGTCTGCCTCCTGGCGAAGTGCAGTAATTGTGCCTATATATTAAAAAGGGTGCAGGGACGACCCTGTTAATTACCGGCCTATCTCACTTTCAGATAGTGTGGGGAAAATATATGCAAAACCAATATTGTCCCATCTAGAGACTTGGGCAGATGAAAATGATATTATTAACATTTTAACAATTTCTAGGCAGGGTTTCAAGAGCAAAAGAGCCCAGTCAAGCCAAGCTTTTGTCTATCTCTGTTGATCCAGAAGTACACCATGCTGCTCAAGATGAAGTTGTATGCTGTATTTATCGATCTCAAGACTGCCCTCGATAGTGTCCCACAGGAATCCCGTTGCCGGATTTTGAGGGCTAGAGGAGCTCCATCTAAATTAATCCCTGCCATACCATTTCTGCACACTGAGAATAGGACAGTTGTGCATTTTGGCCTGGCTGGAGATCTAACTGCTTCATTTGAGGTGGTGAATGGGGTAAGGAAAGGCTGTGTCCTTGCCCCCTTGCAATTTAGCATATACAATGAAGAAATAATTAAGGTTTTGGTGCGGAGGAGTATGAATAGCCCTAGGATGGGTCAGGACAATTATCCTGCTCTGTTTTATGCAGATGACCAGTGGTTTTATCTACCACCCCCCACAGCTTAAAGGCAAACCTGAATGTCTTTTGAGTGAAATGCAAGGAGCTTGAACTGCAATTAAACACCAAATAAACAAGAAGATCAAATTGGCGTAATGACAAGATCACACACGAACAAGACATACAACAAGTAGATTTAGTTCTTACACTTTCAAAAATTGAACTCTCTTGGGCACTCGTCTCTGCTTTAAACAAAGGCATGTCATATAGCCCAAAAAACAACTATGACGATCTACAAATCAATGTAGACATTTACAAATTCTGCAGATGCCTCAAACTGAAAAAGTGTTTGGAAACACAAGTGAATATGGAAACTCAACAAGAAATACCATCAGTAGCATCAAGATTAACAGTAGATCTGGCAAAATAAAACATCTCCCTTATGAATTTAGAATGAATTGATGATGAATTACTCTTGAAGGATTCATTTCTGAACAGGATATAACACTTTTTAATTGAAGAAAGTAAATTAAAACCAAAATCAAAATTCACACCACAACTGCCAGCAGACAATGCCATCAATCTTTTGAATCAGGCGGTAAATGATGATCTTAGACATCTATACTTAAATGATATTAAAAGCAGCAAGAAACAAAATCTCAAAATAGAATAGTAAGGCACTGAAATCAAATCTGTTCACAAGGGTGGAAAAATAGTAATTATAAACAGAGATGACAAAATTAGAGAAGCAAACAAGGAATTAAACAATGAAAAATGTTATAAACGCTTGACCACCAGGGGGCATACGGATGAGCCGCACCTCTGTGTGAGCTCTGTCTCCACTGGTCTGAATAGTGGTCTGAGCCCCCACTATTGACGGTTTGGAAAATCGAAAAAGGCGGAACAATATACGCATATTTGGTATACCAGATAAGGGGTGAGAAACAGAGAGAGACCTGAAGATGACCCTGCACAAGATTATGAAAACCTTGTTTGAGGATGAGTCCATCGATGAGCCTAAACTCGACGGCATACATAGAGCTGGAGGGGTGGCAGGCGGCCCAAGGACGGTATTGGCAAGATTTCATAACTACGGTTACAAGGCGAGGGTCCTTGAGAAGGCCATACGCGCCCCACAGATTCCTCTTTACACTGCGAGAATATACATTTTTCAAGACTTGTCATCTTTGACTCCCGCCATGAGAAGGATATGTATGCCGCTCACCAAATGGTTCAAGGAGAAAGGGGTCAGGTACCGATGGGGCTACCCATTCGCGTTCACATTTGAGTGGGAGGGAACGATGATGAGACTGCGAACGAAGAGAGATATCCGGACGTGCATAACCGACCTGCTGCGAAATCAGGAGGACGAGGCAATTGAGGGCGAGAGATGGAACGAGGACAGGCAATGACGTATCCAGGGCCCGAGGCGGGGGCGGGTACGTGGACCCATGAAAGTCAGAAGAATGAATGACTCCCCCCGAGAGGACCTTTGATGACACTGGCATGATGTCAGGAAACCACCTTGATTGATTGCATAATCCACAGAACATCTTAAGGTATCAGATAATGATTTATGCAATGACATGTTGGTGGTCAATGGTGACGCGGGGACATGAAGCTTAAGGCAAGGGAATAGAGAGAGGCCAAGAGGTAATGACATCCTGACCCAAGAAGTGTTGGCCTGTTGTGGATATACAGCGATTCAGGAGACCATGGGGGGAAGGGGAGGGGGACTGGTTGTTCGGGCTCAGTAGTTATTTTGAAAGTTATTCAATGGGACCGGAGCAAGTTAGGTGCTCACTGATGGTGCGACTCCGGCTGGCAGAGATAGACCTGGCTGGTTTGGATGCCACTTACAATTCTGGGGGGACGGGGAAAGGGAGAGGATGAGGGGGGAGGGCAGGTGCAATGCGTGCAGTAGACATGTTATCAGTGGTCCACAATGTTACACTAAGAACCAAGATTTGTCAAGAGTATACGTTGTATGTGGAAGAACATCAAAATAGGTTAATGTAAGCATCCCCAGAAACGCACCCCCCTTAGTGAGAGGCAATAAAGGACGTGCCCCAGAAGGGGAATGAGGCCACGACCAAGTGCGGGTGGGATCAAAAGAGCTTTATATAGATCAATATAGGGCATGCAAAGGACTCTGCAAACTCTGAGAGTGCTCTGTCTGACAATTGCAAAGACAGTCCTACTTATTACAGAACTACGTCACGCATGACACAAGCTATAGGGGGAACATAGTCTTAGGGATTGGGTGGTGATGGCTAGGTGGTATACATAGTATACAGTTGCTTCTCCAGGATTGGCGGACGTTGGTGCTTCGCCACGTGGGGTGGAAGGTCACCTTGGCTCATCGGGGTGGAGTGCCGGGCCGGACATGCCTTGTAACGATGAATGATAACCAAACTAACATTTGCCCTTTTGGCCACACATTCCCACCCATTCGTCAAACTTTATGCTTTCCGTTGGTTTGCGACTCTTGTAAGTGCTGACCTTAGACCAATATGTGGACAGGAACATTGATATGCGATCTGAAGTGTCTCAATACATCAGTTTGGAGGATACCTTAGGTTCAAACAATCTGGTCTCATGTGCATAGTCAGGGGCATGGGAGGGGTCGCTTGACCATCCTGTCTTGGCATTTTAGGTGAGGGATGGTATTACGATCTGTTGGTACACGTGTGGGCGCCCCCCTTTTAAGGCTCATTAACTTGGGGTCACCGGAGATACCACTGGCCCGTGGGGGGCATGTGACTGGTGCCTGAGAGACGGTGGGATTTAGGACCAGGTAGCTTGTAAATCATGGAGTCAGGCTGTGGCGGCCTCTGGCATGGGGCAGGCGGATGCTTGAAATGGGGCCAGCAGGGTCGGGAGGGGAGGCGAGGCTGTGCTGTTTGAACACCAGCTATCTCTAGAGCGCCTGGGCACGAGGAGGGGGAAATGGCCTTGCAGCTCTGTGCGTGGCATCTTGCACGAGGCGGTATAGTGTTCCATGGGTGAGGGCGAATAACAACACGTGGGGTCTCTAAAAAGACTCGAATGCATTTGCATTAGAAGGAATACTACCTGGGGACCATACCCTTCAGCACAATTCATTTCCCATCTCTGCCCAAGGTAAGACCCCCATTGTCCCGCGACCCATTTTGGGCCACCCTTGTCCAAATGTATCCCCCCCAGGCCCCGTGTGCAGCGTTTCTCTTCCCCGCTCCTCTTCCTGGTACACGTTCCCGCCCCCTGCCCTGATTGGCTATCCCTCCCTCGCAAGGATACTGGCGACCCGCTTCCCCTGCCGCCTCCGCATTTCCCATTCGCGCCCAAGGTAAGACCCCCATTGTCCCGCGACCCATTTTGGGCCACCCTTGTCCAAATGTAGCCCCCCCAGGCCCCGTGTGCAGCGTTTCTCTTCCCCGCTCCTCTTCCTGGTACACGTTCCCGCCCCCTGCCCTGATTGGCTATCCCTCCCTCGCAAGGATACTGGCGACCCGCTTCCCCTGCTGCCTCCTCATTTCCCATCTCTGCCCAAGGTAAGACCCCCATTGTCCCGCGACCCATTTTGGGCCACCCTTGTCCAAATGTATCCCCCCCAGGCCCCGTGTGCAGCGTTTCTCTTCCCCGCTCCTCTTCCTGGTACACGTTCCCGCCCCCTGCCCTGATTGGCTATCCCTCCCTCGCAAGGATACTGGCGACCCGCTTCCCCTGCTGCCTCCTCATTTCCCATCTCTGCCCAAGGTAAGACCCCCATTGTCCCGCGACCCATTTTGGGCCACCCTTGTCCAAATGTATCCCCCCCAGGCCCCGTGTGCAGCGTTTCTCTTCCCCGCTCCTCTTCCTGGTACACGTTCCCGCCCCCTGCCCTGATTGGCTATCCCTCCCTCGCAAGGATACTGGCGACCCGCTTCCCCTGCCGCCTCCTCATTTCCCATCTCTGCCCAAGGTAAGACCCCCATTGTCCCGCGACCCATTTTGGGCCACCCTTGTCCAAATGTATCCCCCCCAGGCCCCGTGTGCAGCGTTTCTCTTCCCCGCTCCTCTTCCTGGTACACGTTCCCGCCCCCTGCCCTGATTGGCTATCCCTCCCTCGCAAGGATACTGGCGACCCGCTTCCCCTGCCGCCTCCGCATTTCCCATTCGCGCCCAAGGTAAGACCCCCATTGTCCCGCGACCCATTTTGGGCCATCCTTGTCCAAATGTAGCCCCCCCAGGCCCCGTGTGCAGCGTTTCTCTTCCCCGCTCCTCTTCCTGGTACACGTTCCCGCCCCCTGCCCTGATTGGCTATCCCTCCCTCGCAAGGATACTGGCGACCCGCTTCCCCTGCCGCCTCCGCATTTCCCATTCGCGCCCAAGGTAAGACCCCCATTGTCCCGCGACCCATTTTGGGCCACCCTTGTCCAAATGTATCCCCCCCAGGCCCCTGTGCAGCGTTTCTCTTCCCCGCTCCTCTTCCTGGTACACGTTCCCGCCCCCTGCCCCCTGCCCTGTTTTCACCCAAGGAGCAGGTGAGTGTGCCTACCCATCCGCGCCCCTTTCCCTTGTAATTACTAAATATCGTGTGCCCAGGCCCCGCGTTGCCCCGTGTCTCCCGGCCTCCCCTTCCTGGTCCCGCCTCCTCCTGCCTCCCAACCCGCCCATCCCGCCCTTCATCACTGCTCCTCCCAGGGCAGCCCTCTGCCCGGCAGCCCCCAGCGGCGAAGGGCCCCAAGGCCAAGGGCGGCTCCATTATTGGCGGCTCCAAGATGTGTCTGCAGGTGTCCGCAGGGGACGCCAAGGAAGCCAGCAGCTAACAGACACCACCAAAACCGTGAGTGTGGAATGGGTAGGGAGTAGAGCAATCACTCCACTCCAGAAAGCCCATGCCACTCTTTCTTACCCCCAAATAACATAGACTGCCATAATATTAGCATGTCCGCACCTAGTTGGAATTGTGAAAGTTAGCATGTCCGCACCTAGATGGAATTGTGAAAGTTAGCATGTCCTCACCTAGATAGAAATGTGAAATATTAGCATGTCCACTCTTAGATGGAATTGTGAAATATTAGCATGTCCACTCTTAGATGGAATTGAGAAAGTTAGCATGTCCGCACCTAGATGGAATTGTGAAAGTTAGCATGTCCTCACCTAGATAGAAATGTGAAATATTAGCATGTCCACTCTTAGATGGAATTGTGAATGTTAGCACGTTCCGCACCTAGATGGAATTGAGAAATGTTAGCATGTCCACTCTTAGATGGAATTGTGAAAGTTAGCATGTCCACTCTTAGATGGAATTGTGAAAGTTAGCATGTCCGCACCTAGATGGAATTGAGAAATGTTAGCATGTCCACTCTTAGATGGAGTTGTGAATGTTAGCATGTCCACTCCTAGATGGAATTGTGAATATTGGCCTGCGCCGCATCTAGATGGAATTGTGAATGTTAGCATGTGAAAGTTGCATTTAGAAAGTGTGCCCTATAGCCTCTCCTTGAATTTTAGAAATGTGCCCAATAGCCTCTCTGGTAAATGGAATTTAGAAGTGTGCCCAAGATCCTCTGTGAAAGTTGCATTTAGAAGTGTGCCCAATAGCCACTCTGTGAAAGTTGCATTTAGAAGTGTGCCCAATACTCACTCTGTGAAACTGCATTAAGAAGTGTGCCCAATAGACACTCTGGAAAGTTGCATTTAGAAATGTGCCCAATAGACACTCTGGAAAGTTGCATTTTGAAGTATGCCCAATAAGCTCGCTGTGAATTTAATAGTGTCCCCAATAACCACTCTGTGAAAGTTGCACTTAGAAGGGTGCCCAATACCCCCTCTGTGAAAACCTCTGTGAGAGTTACATTTAGAAGTGTGCCCAATAGCCCCTCTGGTAAATTGAATTTAGAAATGTTCCCAATAGCCTCGCTGGAAAATTCATTTTAATAGTGCGCCCAATAGCCTCTCTGTGGAAAATTGAATTTAGATATGGGCCCAATATCCTCTGTGAAAGCTGCATTTAGAAGTATGGCCAATAGCCACGCTTTGAAAGCTGTATTTAGAAGTACTACCAATAGCATCTGTGAAAGTTGATTATAGAAGTGTATCCAATAGACACTCTGGAAAGTTGCATTTAGAACTTTGCCCAATAGCCTCTCTGGAAACTTGAATTTAGAAGTGTGCCCAGTAGATGCTCTGTGAAAATTGCATTTAGAAGTGTACCCAATAGCCTCTGTGAGAGTTACATTTAGAAGTGTGCCAAATAGCCTCTCTGATAAATTGAATTTAGAAGTGTACCCAATAGCCTCTGTGTGGAAAATTGTACTTAGAAGTTTCGCCCAGTAGCCTCTCTGGGAAAGTTGCATTTAGAAGTTTGCACATTGAAAAAGCATATAACCCATCATATCACACCACCACGCTTACTCTCTCCTTTACATCACCACTCAACTAGAACACAGAGATACTATGACACCATTCGGTATAACTGTTCTCATACGAACATCCGCCGCTTACTCCACATCATTCTATGTAAACACTGCTGGTCTCACACCCCCAGCCAGGCGTTTTCCTCAGGCCTAACGCAGCCACATCCGTTCTGGATAAATCCTGCCAGAACGAACACATTCTCCTGATCTCTCAACCACCACACCTACCGATAAGAAGCAGCTATTACACAAGTGCCGCACGAGCTGCACACATATCCGGTGCTCACACGCACCTTTTTGACTCTCCCTACTCTCTCTACTGATCTGAACTGCGGTTCCCAAGGGCGTTCAACCTACCAGCGCCTTCAGACCATACCAATGGTATATAAGGCGCTATATAAGTGCAAAATAACATAACATAACATAACAACAATTCACATCTATAGTTGACATACGAACATGAGGTAGTGTTAGGTAGGTGTGTGTATAAAGAGGGCAACACATGTTATTACATCTTGTTATCAGCTAGCCAGTCTTTGTACATCTCTACATTATAAACAATATTGGTTGCATATTTACTCTTTACCCATTCTTCTTCACATTAGCAGAGAACGTTAGTCAACAGGACATACATTACATAAATGGTTTCTACACATTGCAAGCTTTTCGGGGTGGGTATGTTTGTGAGGCGCCACGCCGTCTAACGTTGGGGGCTTGGTACAGGTTCAGGGCCTGCAGGTTTTGGGCTGGCCTCAGTTACTTCCTAATGTTCCCATTCATGGCTGGGGCAATGATGTACTGCGGAAGGTTAACAGCTACAGTGTTTTATTTTGTTGTTTGTTCGTGTCTGGTGGCTCGTGAGAATGAGTCCTCAGCGGATCTGCCATGCAGTGGGAGGTGGGGGAAGTGTGGGCCTAAGTGAGCATGGTCGAGTGGGGGTCAATCTGCAGCTTTCAGTGTGCATGTTTGCTCTGCCTAGGTTAGATCTGAACGTTTCTGGCAGGATGTGGTTGGCTTAATAGAAGATGGCGTCTGTGCTCTGCCACATAACGTGGTGGTGCAGCCTCACGTGTCGGTCTGCAGCCGCTCTGCCGCCTGGGCCCGGGGGCTGGTGGGCTGCCGACGAGTCATGAGTTTTCACCAGGGTGGGACATGCAGTGGGAGGGGGGGTCCTATTGACCTACCCACCCCTACATTTCCCCCCTTTCATTACTTAAGTAATGAATACCTTAGCTCCCACAGTCGTTCGCGCTCCTTCTCAGCTAACACTGCCTCTTCCCAGGCTGGCATTCCCTTTATTGGCATCCAAGCTCTGCAAACCCCCCGTAGGCTTTCCCCCTTTCTAGCATACTCATCTGGTGTGCAGGTCATATATATACATCCCCTGTCTCCCTCCAAGTCCACCCATACCTCCGTGTACCACTCTAGTTCAAGGGGCTCCTTTATTGTGGTATGATATAACCTGTCCACTATATCCCCGTCATAATATATAGGTACCATTCTATACTCTCTGAATTCTCACCAGTTTGTACGTGTGCTTCCTGTTGAGTTTGTGCCCCTCCTCTAGCGTTGTTCATTGTCACCATCATCATTGTTCCATTTGGGACTGCATTTGCGCAGCATCGAAGACCCAACTGGCACACACAAAAAATCACAAGAAGAAATACGATGAGGGGCATTAGTAGTTTAACTGCGAGCCCCATCCAGGATGGTACCCATGAAAAAATGTTGTTGAACCACGTGCTTGGGTCTGTGCCACCTTCTTTCTTCATGCGTTCCCCTTGGTTGTGCGCTGCAACGATGACGTGCGATAGTGTCCCATTATCAGCATCTTCAGAAGGTACAGAAGTGCAACAGGCACTTCCGATTTTTTCGGCAAACACCTCCATCCATCGCCGTCAACAGGTCTAGGACATACCTGTTTTGCATTGTCATTAGTCTCAGAGCCCTTAATTCCACCTTGATCACGTTGAACCGTTCTTCAGTGTCGTTGGCCAATTGAATCAGCTCCCCCTGCGTAATCTGTAGCCACTTTGCATTTGCCCGGGCCTGAATGCTTGGGATGAGGGAGGCGAAGAAGGTTTCTGCTGAGCTGAATAGCCTGTACCTGTCTGGGATCTGTGCCAAAAGGTCTGAGGAGGCCTTTGAGACGACCTCTGTTTTCTGGATACGATTCCGTAGGCATTCCCTTCTGATAGGGCGTACAGTATTGGCTCTTCAGTGGGTGGGGCATTGGCTGCTGCTTGGGTCATCGTCCTGCCCCCTTCCCCGAGGTGGCTTTCCGGTATTACCATTAGAGCTGAGTGCAGTGTCGCCAGGGAACACGTGCCCCTCCATGATGGTGGGAGGTGCATGTACACCCATTTGCCACAGACCCAGTAGGTGTCCATTAGGGCTGCTGTTCCTTTCTTCATATCGGGAATCATTAGGCTTTTACTGCAGTTCGTGTTTCTTCCCGTCGATTTTCCCTTCTCCCAAGAAGCAAAGTTCATTTGAGATTTCCTTCTGTAGTTTCAATGCTTTTTCTATAGCGCTCACTCGGGTTAATTTTGCCACATGTTCTGACCAGACTGTGGTACACGTCTTTGCAATCCATTGTAGTTTTTCGGTCGGTAGCCCTTGCAGTGCTTCAGCCTTGCACGTTACCACATCATCTTTCCATTTGTTTTCCGAAAATAGTGTTCCTTTTATTACGAAGAACGGTTCTTTTAAACATACCACTCCTTTGGCTCTCGAGTAGCACGTTTTCTCGTTCTGCAGCATTTCAAAAGATACTGTGTGTGCCTGGAAGGTGTTCTTAATTTTGCACAGAGTGAGATGGAGGAGACATTGGGCATCTGCAAGAGGCAATTCTTGTGGCATTAAAACTTTAGGTGTGCCTGAGGCATGGGGGATCAGGCAGCACACGTAGCAGCTTTTATTAGTTGTTCATTTAGCTGTGGAGCTCATGTCTGCATACCATTTATTCGACTGGTGTGGGTGCCTGGGTCTTCTATCATATCCAGTCCCAGGCCATAGTATTCACCATATCTCTTCCTACCCGCCTCCCTCCTTCTCCTGTTTTTAAGGAAAGTTTTTGCGTGCCTGGCAGCGTGCAATAGGGACTCCCTCTCCCCGGACCCCCTTCTCCTACTCTTCGTACAGAGTCATAAACTTGTCAGCCATGACAATATTCTCTTTCATTCTCTCTGTGGTGTAGTCATTTTTTCTAGGAGGATCGGTTGTCGTTGTGAGCAGGGTAGCAGTGGTGTCATATAACCATGATATAACAGATGGATGCCGGTCATTTAGTTCATGTACACTAAAATTTATAGCATTGTGTTGGGGCTTCAGCGGAGTGGTCGACTTGTTGTTAGTATCGTTCTGACGTTTTGCCTGGTCTGGATGTGGGCCGTACCCCCGTACCAGCTGAAAGCCATCCTATATTAAATAGTTACCCTCCTTAAACGGTTTGCTTACATTTTCCATGCTGGTTCCATTACCTCCCCCCTCATTTATCTCAATGCAGATAAATGCTATTATCCAATATATTGTTAAGCCAAACATGAGTGTGAAAAATATAATTGCACAGACAGTCAACCCGCATTCATATAAGTATGTTCATAAATCAAAAAATTTCTACTCCAGGTGTCCCGATTTCTAATTGTTGCAGGCGGCCTGTTCGTTGCCATGGTTACTCCTATATGTTGAAACATAAAAAAGGTACATTAGGCATATAGTTGCAATCATTTTTGCATTTCCACCTTGGAATGATGATCTAGAGAAAGAGAGAGAGAGAGAAAGAGAGAGAGAGAGAGAGAGAGAGAGAGAGAGAGAGGGACAGAGAGAGAGAGAGAGAGATCATTTTCATTTAATACTCTTTTGCATCTTGCCATGAACATTGTTATAATACAATCTGGAATGTGCATGTTCGTAAAATTCCTTTTTTTGTTTGTTTTTTTTTACACAATTACTGTCTTATTCTTGCACATTTTCCCTGTCAGGGCCCTCTGCACTTTCTATTGGTCCCATACTGTCATATGCTTTTCGGACGTCCGTCAAATGTATCCAAGCCCTTCACTTTCACCGCTGTGGGTGTGCAAAACACTACCTCGTGTGGGCCATGAAATCTTGGAGCATTCCACCTACGTACAAAACTCATAACATATACCATTTAACCAGGTTCCAGCTGACCCGTTGGGATTTCTTCCTCTGGAGTGTGTGTTTCATTTTCCCCGTCACTTATGAATGGTGGTGCGAGTTGTCTTGCTATCATTCGTGCTGCCTTAGTGAGTTTTGTCAGGTAGTCGTTGAATTCCTCTCCTAGTATAGTAGCGCTTCTGTGTGCATCTGAATGTCTCCGGAGAGGTGAGTGTGCTGTGTGCATTCGTCTCCAATTCGTGCCAAGGGGAGACAGTGCACCCAGTTTTTCTTAAGGGTGAAACACAATTTTGAGAGTCTCCCTTTTAGTAATCCGTTTATCTTTTCTACCAAACCGTTACTTTGCGGGTGATAAATCGAGCATAATTTGTGTTTTATTCCTAGCATTGATGATACTACCTTAAAGAGGTCGGTCACAAAATGTGTGCCGTTGTGAGAGTGAATTACGTCACAAATTTCCTAGCGGAAACACTAGAAACTTTGCAGCGCACTTAGCATCTGGGCGGGCACAGGGACCTGCATCTACCCACCGTGAAAAGTGGCAAACTACCACTATCATGTACCTCGCTCCGTTGCACCTTTCACCCATATCTGCATAATCTATATGCAGCTCTCTGAACTGTCCTACCGGCTTGGGTATCGTTCCCCTCAATGTTCTTACAGGAGTTGTATATCTGGCACATTGTACATTCCATTGCTAGCTTAGAGAGTTGTTCCTGTAACCCTGGAATGAACCAGTGTTCTTGTATCTCGGCAGCGATGTGTTGTCTTGCATTGTGTGCTGGGAAGTGTAGCTGCTGGAATGCTATTTCTAATAACTTAGTTGGCATGACTACTTTACCTGTGTTGTCTTGCCGCCATAATAAATCAGTGGCGGACTGGCTGCACCCTCTTTTTGTCCACAACTCTTTTTCGTCCTCAGTTGCCCCTTCCTGTAGCTCCAATATTTGAGACACTGGCACGGCATTGTACCCGTCCGGAACATCGTCCTCCGATTCCCTCCACACTAAGTACTCACTTGTGTTTTCCTTTGTTAGATATGATGCTTCTTTGGCAGCTGCATCTGCTGCCGCGTTTCCCAAAGAGACAAAATCTGTATTATTGGTGTGGGCCTGGCATTTCACTATTGCTACCATGGTGGGTTCTTTCAACGCTTCTATGAGTTCCTTTAGTAGTTCTGCATGTTGTACGGGTGAACCATCTGCCCTGTTGAACCCCCTTCTTCCCTACCTGGCAAGCCCTCCGTGTACTGTTGTGGCCATGTAGGCTGAATCTGTGTAAATTGTTACTGCGCACCCCTTTGCTGCACGTAGTGCTTCAATTAATGCTACCAGTTCTGCTGCCTGTGCTGAGAAATGAGCCGGCAGTCGCTGCTGTATTAGGACCTCGTACTCACCTTCTTCCATTCGCACCACTGCCACCCCCACATGTTTTTCTCCAGTTTCTGAATTTATGGAATCTGACCAGTCTATGAAAAATACCTCTCCTTCTGCCATTGCGTTCTCCCTCACTACAGTTGTACCATTTTCCTTGCCCTGATGTGTTGCACAATCATGTGCCTGTACATCCTCCACAGTGCAGGGTTCTGAGATGAATCTTACAGGGTTAACCACCTTGCATTTTACCACGTGTATATTGGCACTTGACAGTATTACCTCATATGTGATGGCTCTCTGTATGGTTAATGTGCTTTTTGATCGCTCAAGTATGGCGAACAATGAATGTTCTACATACAGTGTCAGTGAGCACCCCATTACTATGGTGGCACTTTTCTCAATGGCGAACGAGGTGGCTGCGAGAGCCTGTTTGCACGCAAAATGTCCCTGCATTACTGCGTCTAATGTCCCGCTGTAGTATGCCAGAGGCTTGTGACGTAGTGATGTTTTCTGCGTTAAGACTGCTGTCACGAGTGCCCCCTTGCAGTGTGAGAACAGGTAGAACTTGCGTTCATAATCTGGGTTCGCGAGCACTGGTGTGCTTGAAATTAGTTCTTTTAGTGATGTGAATCCCACAGTATCTCTGTATTTTCCTTCTGTGCTTCTATGAGTGCCTGGAGCAATGGGCGTGTGTATGCAGCATAGTCTAATATCCATGCACGACAATAGTTGCACATCCCTAGGAATTTTTGCAGGTCTTTCACTGTCTTTGGTCTCCCAACAGTCGAGATAGCTGCTACTCTGTCTGGGATTATTTTCTTGCCATCTTTTGAGATCAATTGCCCTAGGTGCAACACCTCACGTTGACAATATTGCAACTTTTCTTTGTCCACCTTATACCCCTTTTGGGCTAGTAATGTCAAAAGGGCAATGGAGTCTTTTCTACACTCTCCCTCATTTTTGCTGCAAATTAACAAATCGTCCACGTACTGTATTATTGTGCTGTCGACTGTCATGTTTCCAAGATCTTCGTGCAATATTCTGTTGAATATGCTGGGACTTTCACAATAACCCTGGGGCAATCTGCAGTGTTCATACCTCCTCCCCCCTAGGGTGAATGCTGTCAGGTATCTGCTCTCTTCTCCGAGTGGTACTGAGAAGAATGCATTTTTCAAATCCACCACGGTGAAGTGAGATGCGTCTTTTGGGATGCTGCATAGAATGGTTGCTGGGTTTGGGACCAAAGGGAACTCTTTCTGGATTATGTCATTTAGTGGGCGTAGGTCCTGGATCATCCTCCAGGCCCCTCCTTTTGCTTTTTTGATTGGGTAAATACAGGTGTTACTCGGGGAGTTCGAGGGTACTATTATCCCCTGTGCGAGTATGCATTTATTGTTTCCTTTATTCCCTCTTCTGCTTCCCGGGAAAAGGGGTATTGTTTGACTCGGGGCAGAATTGTTCCAGGCTTGATGTTGATCTTCACTGGTGTGACCCCGCGTAGTAGTCCTACGTCGTGTGGCCCAGTTGTCCACAACTGCCAGGGCACCGACTGCATGTCATCATTAAAGAACGAAGGTGGGGTGCCCACTACTGCCTTTAACTGTACTTGCACCTGGCCTCTGCTGTATCACAAGAGATGGCTATTTCCTTGATTATTTCTCCATCACTCTCTGAATCTGTGAAAAGCTCCTCGTCTGACAAATCTTGGAGTGCAATGTCGGCGTTTATGCATAATACTGTACGCCACTCACAGCCATGTATGTCCATTGCAATTACAGCTTTTCTTTTGGATGTGATTTGTACTGCATGTATGTCCAGTGACATCACTGTCCCTGGCCTTAACACGGGGCAGGCTATTGGGTGGAAGCAAATTCTGCTGGTACTCTCCACTCTAGTTTTTCAACTCTGGGACCACCCGTGCTAATGTTTTTAACCCCTGGATGAACATATCCGGGTCCACAGGTATGCCGCGCAACTCTGGGCATGTCGCTCTTGAATATATCACTAGCATCACATGCATAGAACACATCCCTGGGGTTGCCCTTACTGTTTTTCCCCCCACTGGCACGTCCAAATCTTCTGTGTAAGGAACTTCGACCACCGCCCCAGAGAACCCCTGCATTTCCAATTTACGATTAGATAGCGAAAACCGGCCTTCACGTATGCATGATTGTTCGGCTCCTGAATCTACCATAAAGATGAATTGTTTATTTCCTATCTCTGCTCCTATCAATGGTTCCTCGCTTGCATTGAAGGTTGTCGATAGGATTGGACACGCAAGTGTTCGCTGTGGGCTTTCCTATGCTGGATGCCTGGTTGTTCCCCCCTGGCTGAAAACGTTACCTGAAACTACTGCTACTCCTCCATATGGGGCAGGCCCATATGGGGCAGGAAATAGTCAGATGGACTATCACATCCATCTTCAGATGCACAAGGTTATTTATGATGGATCTAGTGCTATTAGAACGCTTTTATAGACACACCAAATTAGGACACATCCACGTTGTGAGTAGTACGGTAGTATAGCTCAATGGAAACATGCTCGTCTTGGAAGCAAGACAACTCAGAGCAACACAGGTTCACATCCCGGGTCCATGCTTAGAAACCTCATTGGTATTAAGAGTGTTATAAAAAAACAATTAAATATAAGTATATACAATAATACAATATAATCATCAACCTGTATCTTTTATTTGGTCCTAGAAACATTGTCAAAATTGCCAGACAAAATTGAAAGTCACCCATATATTGAGGAAAACAAGGCTAAGGATAAGGCTCGGTAATTAAAAGAAAACATCTTTTATACTTGAAATGTTCACAAGTGATGAGAGGCAACTCTACCGGTAGCTATATAAAGGATGACCACACAGTATATAATTGATGATTGCTGTGCCAAGCTCAAAGAAGTTATGATTGTATGGAGATCTGATCCTTGCAGAATTATTTTTCTTATGCTCAGTCCCATGACTTTTTGAAGCAGCATACCTCATAAACTGTACAGCTCCATGAAAGTCAGATTTTCAGAATATATTGTGAAGAGGGAGACCTAAACGTGGCACTCATTGTACCTATGCCACTCTCATCATGACGGTGAGAAATGAAAGGTGTACCTTGTTCCTGAGTCCCTCCTCATCATTGTTGATGTTTCACAGGTGTGAGAAACGCTATTCACTCAGACAGCCAATCAGACTGTATTCTGATGACGTTGTAGATGAGACGAGCCTGCAATCGATGGAGCAAGTCGACTGACTGTAACCTCCAAGAAAGTCGATGATGTCCCAACTGACATCATGACACAGATGCCTTAGACATGAAGTGCAATAGGCATCTCTGCATGAAGTTATGCAGACACTGAGATGAATTGCTGGTAGACATGAAGAACATACTTATGACTCACTTAGATAGAAGACTGACACACTCTTGCTATGCAGAAATAGCAAGTCACACCAGAATATATATGAACTGCTTTCTGATGAGTAAACACAACTAACATGGGCGGCCATGTAAGCCAAGATGGAAGTCACTACAACATTGAAGTGAATGGAAGGAACTGAAAGGACTTGAGAACATAGAGAGGAACTGACAGGTTGACTCTGCAGATATGTGCAGAGCAGGCTTCCAGTGCAGCCACGGTTCACAGCCTTGACAAGGACATTGAGAGAGGGAACATTTCAAGTTAACAGAAGAGATAGGGCACCTGGGGGAATACAAGATGAGACTCCTTATAAATGCAACCTGTGAGAAAGGGCCTATTCATTTGAGCCAGCCTAAGGGCAGGATGATGCCAAAGGCAGGATGATACAAAAGTAACACCAGGTTCAAAGCGGAATGTTCTGTCTCAAGGCCTAAGAGGTCGGAGATGGTATCTTGTTGAGAACACGCAGCACCTTCATGACCGTTCGGACCGCCTTGAATAGTTTCACTTTGCCTGGTAACTGTCCAAAGCTCCAAGGTTGAGAAGACCCTATTTGCCCAATCCCTGTTCACCTTCCACGCCAAGCAAACACCTTGTTGCATTACTCAATCGCAGCACACTATCCTGAAATGTCTTAGTTGCAACATTTAGGAGGTATTCACATGACAAGCCACCAGATGTGTTTTATCCAATTAATGAACTAATCCCCTATGTAATGTTTTGGGTGTGTCTTTAATTTTGTGATGTCACACTGTATCAAAACTGGTTGACAGGCTCACGATCTGTGAGAGAGTACTGGAGAATTTTGCATTGTTCATGTCTCAATCCTTGTTAATAATTTTTTTATAAAAACAGTAAACCTTTTGTCACATGGCTAGACTCTTCTGTTTTCAGTGGAGGGGATTTCCTCGGCCCAGTTCCTCCGGCTTTTAATTGGGGTGATTGATAAAAATGCTCTGCCTTTATTCAATTGTCTTTCATTTCCTGTATTTTAAGGTGGAAAATATGCTGTGCATACCCACAGCGGAGTCTATTCAACTTAGCCAATAGATTAGTCACTGATTAATGGTGAGTTTGTTCCTGAACAAAGCTGACCCCTGTTTCTTTTTTCTCGAGAGCTGATCTCTGAATAAGAACAGGCCAGAAAGATTCCAGCTGCATTTACCAATTCCAGTAACTTACATGCAAGTAGAAAACAAGGGTCATGTACTTTTCACTTCTCAGGAATATAATAATGCATTTCATAACAACACATGTACCTAGGTGCTAATCAATCCGTACTCAACAAGCTGCAGGTTATACAAAATAACGCCTTGCGTGCAGCCCTCAACATTCCCAGACAAGAGCATATCTCTGCTTCTAGGAAAGCCTGCAAATGGCTCTCCATACGCCAGAAAATCGACCTAAAAACCATCTGCCTCACGTACAAATCCCTCAATCACCTAGCACCACCATATCTTGCTAATAAATTCACCCTGAAACCTGACACCAGATCCTCCAACACTCTTTGCTTATCAGTGCCCAGGTTCCACCTAAAAAGAGCCGGAGGGGTAAGTTTCACAGTGCTTGTCCCCCAACTCTGGAACTCCCTACTGCTTAACATCAAAACTGTCAAATCCTTCCAGATCTTTAGGAAGCAGGTCATCAGCTGGCTTCTAAACAAATAATAACGCCATTAACACCAGACCCATGTGGTAACTGGCTTAGACACTGTATTTATATTGAAAATTGTATATTGTACGTACTGCATATGCCCTGTTTATTGTTCACTGTATATATATATCTATAGATTATAAACTTGTACAAAGTATGCAACACAATGATACTTCTCAACGCTGTAACCAAATTCTTAAGCGCCCTTCTACCTCTGGGTTTGGAACGCCATACAAATAAAAAAACAAACAAACAAACAAACAAAATTTATATTAAATTACCCTAATATATAATGCATTTACTTGTCATTTATTCACAGAATATTAGAATACTCTTTATGGGTCATTACTGTAACATGGATGCACAAATAAACATTATATCAAAGATTTGTTGAGAAAAAATGTGTTTTGTGACTAACATTATAGGAATGAAAAGTGAGGCACAATGCACCCTATTTATTAAACATGTATCACATTTTATTAAATAAACTAAACAATACCTAGGCAAAAAACGGCCTGATTTGGATCCATCCTCCTGAATTTTGTTGTTGTTTCTGCTTCCAAAAGGTTTTCATGAAATGGTAGCTGAGATAAAGTCCTAAAATTGGTGGTCTCAGCTGCTTTCAGATTTGCTTTCTTCAAGAAAGGAAAACCGTCCACTTATTTGAGTCCTGAGGGGAACATTTCATTTTGAAGGGAACTATTTGTATAAACAAAATAAGGAATGGGTTTTAATTCTTTGGCAGGGACAATATGATATGGAGATCGTGGGGTTTTTGCCATAACCCTGTGGCATTCACATATCATTAAGGAAATAAGTGAACATTAAAGTAGAATGGGATACGTAGTCTTCTCCCACAAAATAGATGATAGCCTGAGTCAAGAGTTGGGCATTTAAGAATGATTTCCATACTAACAGTGGCAATTTTTGTACTAAGAAAAAGTACAATATCACTGCAAAATTAAAGAAATTGTTTGGATATATAAGCTGCCAGTAAACTAAATTTTCTCCACTGCTTTAAATAATTATTTTGAAATATTCTTAGCAGAGTGGATTATTTTGAGGCAGAAACTTATTTTTACCAGTGATCATTTTGTATAGGTCTTTAGGGCTGTTTTAATCTCTACAATAGCCAGTTGGGATTTTTATAGTAACCATTGTGATTTCTACATCACAAAGTAGATTAAACTATAAAGTTTGCTTGGCAAGCTTTTTTGTATAGCAAGGTTTACATTTTCTGACTTTTTCTTAATAATGGCTTCATTAGGGGATTAAACACAAATGAGATTCAGAAGATTAGAGCTTATATGTGATAATACATTGTGTATTCTAAGAGAGAGTAAACCTCACCACACCCAGAAGATAATATGAATGACCATTACGCAAGGGTCACTGTCAACAATGTCCCAATCATTAACATTGCTTCTTGACATTATTGACCAACAGGTTTCGTGTGTCTGCAAAAGGAACTGCTACACTACAGTGATCAGTTCAAGAAAATGTAAGTGAGTCCACTGAAAAAGTTGGAATTTGTCAAAATGACTCAACTGAGAATAAAGCCCAGTGTGTTGAATAGTCACTCAAGGGAAGGTCAAGCAAAACGTTTGGAAAAACTTCAGATTTAACATGCAAGAAACATAGGGAATCCAAGCCTCAGGTATAGGGTGAGGGAGCTTGCTACAAGGCGAATCAACTTCATGTTTGAGTTATATGCAGAAAATCTCACTTGTGGTCAATCAAAAGATTGTGGATCTAGAGGTGGTATTTGACTGCAGAACTAATATTGTGTAAAAAACAACGCTAGTTATTTTTCCTTCTGAAACTTTCATGGACTCTATGAATCGTCAGAGACAGTAGGTCAGGGTATGGACAATAAAGGCTGTCCTTAATCAGCAAGTCCTGAGTAGGTCTGGGAATTTTTGCCAAGCTACAAAGGCACATGGTAGAGGATGTATGAGGGTTATTTGCTGAGTATTTTATTGAATGTGTTAGCAGAGATACTATATTGCCATGGGACACGATGAAAATGCACAATTGTCTCCATGAGGGCAGCTCTGACAGCATTAGAGGTCACTCTAGAATCAATTAGTTCCTTATGGATTTGAGTAACATAGATGTGTGATGTTTGTGTTGTGTTCATATGTTAAATGCCTAATTTAAAAATTGGAGGAATCCATGATGAGCTAGTGCAGATAAAAATGGGCATTAGGACAAAAAGCCCAAGAGTATAATTTGCAGGGGCTTCCTTCCCTTCCGCATTGGTTCAGTCATTCATGTTTCATTCATGTGTTCATTGACACGCATGGGTCATGAAGACAGCAGCAGCCAGGCCAATGCCAACGTGATGTATCACTTTCACCAGGGGCAGCTCCCAGTTGGTCCAGAGGGGCAGAAAGTGAGGTGCAAGAGTAAACATCGCTGAAGTGCACCACTTCTGTTTTTTCATGCAGTTTGGAGCCACAGAAAGGGGATGCTATCACAAGGAAATTGAGAAGGGGGCGGGGCTTCTCTCCCGGTCGTACTGTTTCTTCATGCAAAGAAGGTAATCACTAGTAACAAAATGTGTTATTACACTATGTGTCCCTTTCTAAGGGAATAAGAAGTACCCTCATCAGACACCTGGCGTCATATTACAGAACTTCTGCAATGGTGCAAGTAAAATGTTGCTATTTATTGACACTAGGGCAGAAATGACCTATGCTTTCAAGGACTTTGTGCAGCAGGGCAAAGTTTTCATGAATGCTATTTCTGTTCCGTATTAGCACTAGGGCACTCTTTACACTGGTGCAATCACATGCATTGAAAGGATATGCCTTTGCACTTGGGCAGTCAGGGACTGCCGACGAAGGCCCAGCATCTCTGCTTGCTTCCGTCTGTGCCAGCACCTCTCCTCAATGTAAGAGGGTGGGTGAATGACCTACTGTCTCCTCACTCCAAGGAGGAGTGTGGACCACTTCCAAGGTCATGGGTGCCCAGAATTCCGACACAAAATATTACTTTCTCAGTCTACACTACCCATTCCACAGTGCAAGTTCCCATTCAATGAGTCTCTTCTCTTAGAGACATGGTCAGAGATTACGTTTTAGAGTGTCTGGATGAAGTTTGCACTATCGACAGGTGACTTCACCCAGCTCCTAGTGCAGACTCGTGCAAAAGGAGGGTTACATAATATTCATCTTAGCATTTAATTATACAGGTAATATGTGGGCTGCAAAAATGCTTTTTTAGCTCTACAATAGAGGGATAAAGGCAGAAGCAGGCCATGAACATACATCTGATCTTGCAAAGGCATCACAAACCAATTTATAAATTGGATTACTTAAAGAAATCCTAGCCTGAAGAGAAGGCTGGCAGCATCTTCATCGTCAGTTAATGTTCTCCTGCCACTGAAACTAAAGACATGTCCGCACCAAGAGTTGTGTGGCTCGAGAGCTAGCATGCACCATATTGGATCACGCTGTCATCTCCAAGGTTGACCAATCAGAGGCAGAGTTGCTCAGGTATTGTACACTGGATCCTCCAGAAGTCAGGTGACTTCAATTCTTTCTCTTTTGACTCAGAGGTCCCACTGTCATCATGCAAGCCGGACTGGCTAACCCCTGACTCCCACAGCAGCTCTGCTTCTTCCGAAACTGGTTCCTAAGGGTAAACTAGAAGGGATTTACGAGTCTAAAGAACTGTTGGGGAGGAAAGACCTGTATCATCTTCTCCACCCCTTCCTCTGTCTCGCTCTGCCTCTGCTCCTGGAGAATTGTAAAAGACAATTCTCTATAAATCTCGGCTCAAGTTCTCTAGCACAGAATGCTAATCCGCAGCAGTACTTTGAAGGAGCTTTCCAGCCGTGGAGGAGTTGGGTGAATCTTCGGCTGCGCGAGCACATTGTGTTCTTGCTCCCAGGGACAGCTAAACATTGAAGAGTGTTGTAAAGACGGATAATTTTATTATGTGCGCTAATGCTGGCGACAGCTGTTCCTGGCCACGGCCAGGCGGTGAAAGTGGAAACATGTGTTTCTTTCCATGACAACCACTTGATAAAATAGGCAGTATGTGAGTGAGCAATTAGGAGACATGACATTATTGCGTGTACCACTAAGTCTACACAACGCCATTTTGGATACAAATCAGAGCAGAAACCACCTCATGTTTGAAGTCCGTGCTAATTGAACGGAGGGGACCACAAGCATGTGCATTTCTGTAAAGTTTTAATTGTTTGCTCTGCAAAATGCAAGCTATCTATGGAACTCAAGACAGACCGGGATTTCCATGAATTATTTGCACATTGTAGTGCAAATGTTCATAAATGTCTTATGCCATGTGCATGTTGGATGGTAATAACATGGACTCCTATGGAATCCGCCAGCTTTTAGCAGGTGCAAATAGAATACACATTTGATTCAGGGGGTGGAGATGCTATCGTATTTCTGTGGCTGAACGAATCTGGGTGGCGATCCTTGCCCCTGCTGCTCCATAGAAATCAATGAAAATAATGTGTTTCAGAAAAAGCATGCACTTTTTACACACTGTCACATTTAAAATGGGGCTCAAACTATTTATTACTAATACTTTGAAAAGATTAACAATGTTCATGTATAGCTATTATACCTAGAACAATGGCTAATAACACAGCTTAAAAAGTTATTTAACACATTGACAGTGCGCTCCTGTTCAAATAACTTTCACTGAAGAAAACGCAGTGGTTCACGTACCACAATTTGCTGCACACCTACTGTAGTGTCATTATTGTGGTTTCAGCGAGTGCACGTGGGGTAGTCAATAAGACCCGTAAAATCTCCTGTAAAATCTCCTGCCACACACAAAAGGCCGATAGTAATGGCCCCACGCAAACACCTTGGGCTACTTTAGTACTGGACTGGAGAGGCAGGTCTGCTGGTGGCTCCACACACGCTTGCACACGCACATCATGGTTAGTTTTGGTGCAGAACTGGACGGGAATACCTGCTGGTGGCCTATTAGAAGGCCAACACAGGAAAAAGAGACATGTAGCAAATTCCCACGAGAGCAATAGGGCCCACCAGAAATGGAAACCATGGTGGCCATTTTGTCGACCACCACTATTTAAACCTCACCTTCCTGGGGCCCGGTGCTTAGCACTATTGCTTGTAACACAGTCACCAATGACTGCACCAGCTTCCCCCTCTCCTGCACTACAAATCACAGCTGTCTCTGCTGATCTTTCCAGCTTGATCAATAGACACTAGCACTTGTTATTCTTCAACCTGTGGTGCACTGATCCTTGTGATTCCCCAGACTCCTTTTCAACCACGCTTCTACACATCACGGGAATACACCTTAGCCACACTTCCACACCTTCTGACACCACCTGAAAAGGAGAAAAGAGAGGGATCTAAGGATTAAGCAAACCTGCATTGAGGATTGAGCATAAAAGACAAGAAATAGACCTTTGCACTGTACAGAAAAAATAATTGAGGACATTTACCCCCATGCGCCTGGAGAAGCCAGCGCAAGCCTGACTACGCTGTTGGACAGTGATATCACTAGCCTAAGAAGCTTCATCTACTCTTCCGTACCAAGGAACTGCATCTATACCACCTATTCCGCAGCAGGTACGCGCCACTGAACTGGGCAGGGGTGGAACGCAGATTAATATATAGAAAACCCTATTGCATCATACTTATCCTTCCTTCTTGTAACAGGTACCCGTACACACAAGCAATCACTAGAGGGAGGTGTCTGGCAAAAACTCATCCCGTCCTTTAGGAATCACATAGGGCTTTCCCGTTGAGCACTCTGGGAATCCTGGAAGAGGGGTGAGGACTCCACAGCATCCCCATAAGGTGTCAAGAAAGCAGGTGAGCGTTACAAGTAACAAATTACATCCAAATCGCTTGAATTCTAATTTAAATGCCGGAATGAATTCATTTTTATTTTGTATTATATTGTTTATAGGGCAGACCTAGCTCGTGAGCAGGGGAATGTAGCCAGCGTTTAGGCTTGCATTTTTTAACAGTAGCACAGTACTGTGAATTGAAGTCTGTTCGTCAGACTATCTGTCCATTGGGATGAGAGTTCAGGTGTTGTAGAAAAAGCCACGTTTTGAGAGATTTGCTAAATTGGAGAATTGTTGGGGCAATCCGAGATGATACTGGTATTGAATTCCACACTATGACACAATTGGACGATTTTCCCAAAAAAAGAATACAATATCCAACTTGACAAATGCATCAAGTTCATTGTAAGCTGAGGGGATCCTTTTTTTCTGATCACCTGCTCTCGAGGTTTCCTCCACATGTTCAGCCACAGATGGCAAACCTTCAAGTAGTGCCTGGAAGTGGTGGGTAATTTTGTAAGTTCAGATGAGCTGCCACTTCTGCCAGGCAAGTTAATGGCAGCCAGGCATTCAATGCACCACCCAGTTGTGTATGTAGGACATAGTGCAGCTCCACTCTGTAACAGAAGACACAAGCTCAGTACCAGTAGGCTCTACCAAAGTAAGACAAGGCACACTAGAAATAGCATTATAACCCTTGCAACATTTTTGCAGCACTCTCATTGGAGAGGCAGTGGGCTGTACGAGCTGAGCTAGCCTGCAAACTCATATAGTGCACAGATTGTGAAGCACGCAATGTTCCAAGTCTACCAATTGCAATGTGGAGCATTCATATAGCCAACTACCTGCGGCTGATCAAGCAGAATCATGCACATTTCACAGGGCAGTGTATAGACATGTTAATTTGAATACCACAAGCTGGCAACAATAACTTTATAGATTCATACCTCTTGCTGTGCCCGGTATTAGGAGTGTGAAAACCTCATTAAATTCCCTCAATGCCCTAATGCCTTTAACCCAGACTTCAAGCCCCTAACACCTGGTCCGTCCCTCGGTTGAGGCTTCTAATCCTCAATTAAAACAGATGAATGTTGGCAAGTCATTGTAAACAATGGGTCAGCGGAGGATCTTAACCACTGTTACAAGGCTTAAGGCTTCTCTAGCAACAATTCGCCCCAATATTCAGTTTCTCCCTTAGTCAAAATTCCACCAGAGCAATGCTTGCTGCAAGGTTTGAGCACCTTCTCCGATTGTTTTCATTTGTTTCTAACCTGATTGTATCCTATTGTTGTGATTTAGCCATATTATAATTGCATTATATCCCTAAGAGAGGGATAGGGGGGTGACAGCTGTCACCTTCTCTTACCCAAGTTATGTGATCTGGGGTTAACCTCAAGCACATGACTCAGGTGTGGGCTGATAGCATCCATTACATCCCCCTACCCTGGGCTGTACTGCTGCACTTACAAAGCATCTTACTTTTCATGGGACAACCAAGAACCAAATGTGTTTTTGAGTTCCATGCAGGGTCACCCGCGGGCTGGTGCCCTTGCTCGTGAACACGCCTCTGTTCTGCTGCATTCGGTGCTTCAACAGAATGATGTTCCACTGGTTTTTTTCTGTTAAAGAATTTTATCACATTTTAAGGAATGTAATGTAATGAATGACTTGAGCTTCCATTATCCCAGGCCAACACATTCAGTCAACCTAGACGTTTTATTCAATAACATCAGGTGGGCCACAAAGTGAGTAGCCATTGTAATCCTTGTAAATGTATAACTTTCAGTTGCTCACTGAAGTTAGGCTCATGCTCAGTAAATCCTCAAAACAAAATAAGATAAATGAACAAACAAATATATAATTTGAAATGACTTAAGATACCTAACTTGGCAATCAGAGGGGCATCCACTGCATTGCAGGACATTTACCTCTGCTCCATGGCTGCATATATCCAGTATACGGGTTTCCACTCCAGTCACAGAAATGTACCTTTCCACCAGAGTATATTCCCCTCAAATCCTTGACAGCCATTATCCCTGCAGCAGGAGTCAAGACAATTGACAGCTGTTAACGGGACTCATCGGCATTGGGACACTGCGCTCCTTCCTCTACGTTGCCCAACCAGAAACGATGACATTTGAAATTGTTGGGAAATGACCTCTAGGCGTGCTTTCACAAGCCACGCAACGGCGCTCCTATTGACGTTACATGTGGCAACATTCACTTTTGCATTCTTTCGTGTGGGCTTAACAGAGAAACGGCATCCATAGTCACGTCAGTCTTGAGGGCCACATGGGAAGAGTAGAGCAGATTTCTTTTTCACTGGGCAGTGCTTTTGGACTCAAAGTCCCTGTGGATTTGTATTTTTGAGATGATCGTCTACTGAGAAGGGTGTTTTTTCATGATGTCAGAAAGGCCCGTTTGTACGCAGGATAAAGCTATCTTTTGGGAAATGCGGCACCTCTGATCTGATGTGGTGCCGCATATTAATTCTGTATGTGACCTGGTTGGCACACACCTTGCTATGATGCACATTTTATTTTGGGACAGACGCATGAATCTAAAGTATATTCTACTGGATCCAGTTTTTTAAAAAGTAGTTTTGGCCAAAATTATGTTTGGCTGGTTCGAGGTGCACCTTTAGTTACTACGTTAGGTAGATGCCAGAGGCCCTGCCAGTCAACAATGCCAGTTTATGTAGTTGCATCACATATAAATATGAGTGCCTAAAGATTTGGGTATAATACATTTCAGGTATGTATGGTTATTATGGGGCATTGTACCATTGTGTGACTGGTATTATTATTATTGTTATTATTATGTTTTTATACTGTACCATTTCCCCATAGTTGTACTATCAAACCATGTAGCCTTGTCACGTAGGGTGATTTTAGTCCCTCCCAGGGATCACTGTACTTTAATCTGCTTGAGGGAATCGACCAGACCATCGTCTGATATAGTGCAGAAGATAAGGAACTATATTGAGAATGTGAGAGGCATAGCAGGGAAATATACAAATTACATCTGTGGTTGAGGTATAATAAATATAATTGAATATTCTGGGTGCATCAGGGGCTCAAGATGTGCTCAGGCTATCGTAAGTATTTTCAGCAAGTTTGACCAGGGCCCACCCTTTGGTGGAGCATGTTTGTTAGAAAAATGTAGCTAGGTTGACTGCCCAACAGCCAAGGACGAGACCTATACATATGTCTTGTTAATGTCAAATAATGAAGGTCCAGTCTAAAAGGCTAGGCATAATGTATGAGTGTTGAGAGAATATTTAAAGGAGAGAGATGTATAGTGATAAGAGATATTAACAAAAGAGTAGGACGAGTCTATAGGTTTGTAGCTTGTTGGTGTAGGTATAGTGTAGGAGGCCATAAGTGCTAAGGACAAGTATTCTCGTCCTTTTTGCAAAGACTTGCATAATAGCCTGGCAGTTAAGGGGTTAATGAAAAGCTCTATTTTGTTGTAATCAGTTAAAGTCATTAGTATTAGTACCCAGCGCTGCAAAAATAAATAAATCTTCCTAATGATTGGTGCATTTCCGAGCCTTACCTGAAGGTAATGCAGCTCATGTTGCGGTGTGCCCCTCACACCGGTCTTCTGTTTTTCCACGTAGGTGGCCAATGCCAAACTTGGGTAAGGTCATGAATGTGAGTGGGTGCCATGTGTGAAAGGGACTGAGTATCAGACAGCCCAGATAGGACAGAGACGCAGAGATGCTCCCACACCCCACATGGAGAGAATACGGAAATTCAGCGCCTCACCTCCGGCCAGCAATGCCAATTAACCAATCCACTAACAATTTCACCCTCTGGATACTCCTCTCAAACTCTAACCAAACACAATCACACGCCTACAACACAACAATCTCCACAAACTTCACTACACTGCAACAACAAACAAACCACACATAGACTCGCACAACAGCACACGATGACTACTGACCGTAAAACACCCTAAGCCCAGCCAACGGACCCACAGGGCTGAGGCCGCCAACAGCACATCACTGCTCTCTTGCACCTTTTCCAGTTTATTCCCACTAACTCACCTCCCTACCCGTCCCTTTTTTTTCAGAGCCGCCAGAGCGCCAGGGGACCACTCTGGTGGTGATAGTGCGTGGTACAAATATCCTTTAACATTAACATTAAGATATTATTTCCTCAAGCCACCATGTAATGGGAGAAGGTACTACACATAGTCCCTTCTCCCCGTTCCTTGGGGGCCATTTTCTTTTTTTACTTACATCTACTTCAATAGCTGCCATGTGAAGGCAGAAGGCACTACGTGTAGTCCCTTCTCCCATTCCCTGGTGGCCATTTTCTTTGTTTACTATGGCTGCCACAGAAAGAGAGAATGGACAATGTTTCCCAGCTTGTGGGAGTACATTTTTTATTTTTTTTGCCTGCGAAACACGACGAGTCTCGCAACTGGTTTAACAGGCCAGGGTACTAATGTCAATAAGGCCCTCGCCGTGGGCGCATTACGCATCAGGTAATGCCCCCGGGACCTTCATTACGGCCCTCACAACACAATGGCCTGTAACTATGGGCCGCGGGGGCATTACCTGATGTGGTAATGCCACCCCGGCTTGGGGCTTATTGCCTAAGCAGTAAATCATTCTATTCGGGCTTGACAATTACACATTTATAACAACACCATACAAGATAATCGTTCACCAAAAGCCCTGACGCTTAAAGCTCCCAATTACCAACCCTTGGTTAAAAGAACATGTGTTTAAGAATCAGCTTAACAATATATAAAAAGATCTTCCATGTCTTTTAAAAGATGCATTTACCAAATTACATACGTCAGAAATCAAATTAATATCATTACAGTTCATTAGGAGGCCCTTAGCCTCCATGTTGGCACTAGCATTATGCTTAAGAAAATGCCTCCTAAGCCATCAGCCCCTAAGATCAGAAATAATGGGAGAAATCAACAAAACATTGAATAAATCTTCCTCAAAACCTAATTCACAGTCACACTCCTAGGTACCCCTAGCCGACTCATTTGGACCTTCAACGATAAAACAGTCTAATCATAAGGATGATCGTCCTATGCACCGAAGATCGCAGATTTGTAATAACACTTTCTCTGGCTAAACTTTGCAGAGAGGCTACACAAAAAGTAATTGCAGCTAGATTACCAATACTCTTCATCATAGGAGCATGATCTAACTAGTTTGCCATATTTTTAAGTATAGCCTTACTTAGGCTACCGTTGACAGCCTGTGTAAAATCAAGACACAATTTTCTCAATAAAGCGTCCCCATTTTTAAACCATGGGCCTCATTCCGAGTACGGCGCTAACCAATGGCGCTATTAACGCCTTGGTTGACGCCGTACCCGGACCGCCAGCACCTTGGTGGATGGCGGAATTACCGCCCCATTCCAAGGTTGGCAGGGCGGTAATTCCCCATTCACCAAGGCTCTTCCCCATTCCCAAATGAGCCCCCATAGGGCTCAATGGGAATGGGGAAGATGCAAATAATGGTGACCGTTCATTACGGTCACCGTTATTGGCTTGGAGGCCCCTTTGCGCCCTCGACTTTAACACCTGCTCAAAGCAGGCGTTAGGGGCGAGGGCGCAAAGGGAACTCGGAGTATGGCGGTAAGGGATCACCGCCACCGGTCTCGTTACCGGTGGCCGCTATCCCTTACCGCCATACTCGGAATGAGGCCCCATGAGTATTTAGCCTAAGCTAAGGAACAGAAATGTTTGCCAACAGCATTTGTAATTTAAGGGTTCTTAAAATTAACAAATTGTGCTTTTAAGAGAAATTTAAAAACTTGCACTCTGCTAAAACTATGATACTGTGAACAATCAATTCTGTCTGCATCGCCGCAACCTGATTGCTAGGCGAGAGTCCAGCCACTATCCTTAAAAACTGATTTTGCATTCGGGCCAGACTTGCACAGTTGGCATGGCCCCAGATTTCGCTACCATAAAGAGCCGGGCTATGCACTTTAGCTTTTAACACCTTCCGACATGTATCGAGGCTCTTATTGCTGAACCTTTAATAAAATCTTAGCAACCGCCTGAGGCTTGCCTGCACCTCTTTGCCACTATTCCAATGTGGGCATTGGGGGGGAGCAGCTACAATTCTTAGTGAGTCCTAAATTATTGTATGTGTCCTGGACTTCAATTGTAACATTGTTGATGGACCAAACTTTTTTGGTCTCTCCTTGTCAGGTACCATAATTTTGGTCTTCAAAGAACTTAGCCACGTATGTCAGCTGTATTGTAAGCCTCTCGGGGTGAGGTCCATCAATATCGTATCGTCAGCATACAGGTAATCAACATTCCTGTCCCCTTTTAAAACAGACGGATACGTTCTTGATGAACAATTGTGCAGGTTCAAATGGGCAATAAAAAGAATAAAAAATTATCTTGGTGTCAGACAGCCATGGAAAACACCCTTCTTTGAAATAAAATTAGTCGCAAATCATGCACCAACCTCTTCCACAGTACAAACAATGCACGCTCCACATGCACCTTACAAACACTGTGCATGCATACAACTACAAAGAAGCTATGCACCTCAATAGCCACGATGCATTCGACTCATATTTACAAAACACTCACAAATGCACACATCGCAATGCTGTGCACATACTGTATGTAAAGTGACATGGTCACTGCTTGAAAAACACACAACTTGACTATGTCCGCTCAGTGGAGAGCTCCCAATCTCCATTTATTATTAAATGCACAACTTCACCATACAATCATATAGTCCCCATATTGAAACACAAGTTCACTAACTCATTTTCCACCTTGCTTGGATAAAAACTCAGAGGGCCCTGAAGGCCTCCTATCCACACAGACCTGCACACTTTGATCGATCCTGGACTGAATCCTGATTTGTATTGTCGAAGTCTCAGTTCCTTCAGACAAACCGACTCTTCAAAGAATCGATCCAAGGATCCATTTGCCATAATTAAGAATCTAACATCACCTGCATGTGCATCATTCAGACAACCCCACTCTTGTACTCTGGCAAATGAGTTCAGAAACTTCTTTTATGATTAAGTCAAATCCATTTGTATGAACATTGACTCACACATAGTGAATGCACCAATTCCTAGCCAGCCCAGTATTCTTTAACAATGTCCACCACCCTGTGAAAACATAAAAATAATATGAGGCCGGGAAGCCCAAAAGAAACACACCAACACAGGTTGCAAAAAACATACAAGTGCTTTATTTAAAAGCTACAACAGTTATCAAAGTCAATTGACAAACGGATAGCTATTCGGCTCTCAGAGTAACGTAACGAACTTCAACAAAGGTTCGATGCATTAGTAAGAGAGACCGTACATTGGAATACTTGGGCTTTTTACATTGTTTGTCCAGCCCTTGGCCAACCCCCTTGCGGGTTAACCATTCTAGGGATCGGGCCTATGGGTTCCTAGCCAGGTCAATCCTATAATATATGCATTTTGATTAGTTTCGCTGATATAGTTGTACATTTACACATAGGTCAGCAATAGGACAAGGTCTCGGTTCGCGACCCCGACAAGTGGCCTGCAGGCATATTAATTATTTGTGTGTACGGCGGTCACAACGGCCAGAATCTTACTCAGAATGTCATTCGGCCTCCATTTTGATGTTCAGGGTGACTTCCACATTACAAGAGAACCTAAAATGGCGGCTTAATCCAAGATGGCGACTTACATTACTTTCTCTAAGGTCAAGACCTTGCCGCGGAGTTTGTTCGCATATGATGTTTTAGACAACTTGGCGTAGGCCAATACACATACAATTCCTGCGATAGGAGGCATAATATTGTTTCAATTCCGACAAACCCTCCTTTTGGCCTATGCCAAGTGCTAATATCATTTCTAATACTTTTGCAAATAACTCCATGCATTGTCGTCCATACATCCTGAATCATTATCTGTAATGTCTATAGCCATTAGGTCGTTCATCAGAACCTCATGTAACACAAACTCTTTAGATGCTGTATCTGGGGTGTACATTTTGTGCCCTACTGTGCTCACCGCTTGAACACAACACCCCCCTAGCATTGCACATATACTAGGTAGACATTGGAAACAGCAACAAAGGAATAGCAGGATTCCCAAAATATCCAGGATAACAGAAAGCACCTTCCAACCCCAGGATCGTAGAGAATCCCAGAACCAGGCGCTAATATTCCAATCTCCCACAGGAACATGCACTTCAGAACTAAGGATGTGCAAGTTCTGTATTGCTTTGAAAATTGTCGGCGAGGAATCTGGTGCGAAAACACAACAAGCGGACCCCACTAATTTGCATACTCCACCACGTTCTGCCAGAATGACATCTAATGCCATCCGATTTTGGAGTGCTACCAATCTTATTGCCTTTTGTTCTAGTGTCATATTGTAGAGTATATCCGTGGTCCAGTTGATGGTTCTCTCCAGTACTCTTGCTAGTCCCCTAATGTTTTCAGAGTTTGCTATCTGTCCCCAAAAGGGCACAACTGATTTTGCTATACCTCCCAATACTTGCCCAGGGGTATCTCGGTTCTCGTCCCGCCGTGGGCGAGCCTTAGAAACCTCCAATGTACTAGCTACAAATACCCCAGGTAACAGGATTCCTAAATAACAGGTTCCCTGCCAATCCTTGAGCAACCAGGGAAATGCTGAACTACCACAAACGAAATAAACCGGCCCCCCTACATAGAGAGGCCTGTTCTCTCCAGTCAAATTTACAATGTTTATACAACCTTCAAAATCTCCCATTGGCCGAGTGCCATTTCTTTGTACACAAAAGGGGACTGAATCAGGGCTATGATTAATAGAGTAGGAAGGAGGCACGGCGTCCTTATTGCCTATCGGAGCCATTTTAAAGGAAATTAGAGTTTGAAAAGGAAGAGATAGCTTATCAGACGGCCTAATAGAAGCAACATTAGGTTTACTTCTATTTGCAAAAAGCGAGCATCCCAGGGGAGTCAATTCACGTTTCTCAAAATCATTTAAATTAGTTCCATCAAAGTTCCCTGAGATGCTATCATTCCAACGGCCAAAGAATAGTGCTCTAAGAGAGGCATAGCAAGCAGTCGTTAAAGGGAAAGGGTGAGTATACCATCCTAGCCCCTTGTTCCCATGTTGCGGTAAATGAGTGCAAATCCAACAATTACTCTTATTAAAAATGGCATGCATTGCATTCATTACTATCATTAAAGTGTTATTATGATACTTTTGTCTATGCTGGGAGTCTCTAGGTGACAGAGTGTGAAGGTGTACAGAGGGAGTCAAAGCAGAAGGTACAATCTCAATTGGCAGCAGAGGTTTTAGAGGGTAAATTTCTTCGAAGTACCAAAGTCCCACAGCAGTAATTACACAAATTCCAATTATTATTAACACAACGCAGCAATACGTTTTTGGGGCCTAGGCACATTGTTTGTTGTCCGAGTTGGTCACCCCCTTATTTACAAGTCCATTGCGGGGAGCAGCGGTGGAGGTGGCAGGCATTGCAGTTTCTCAATCGACGACCCCAATGTTCGTTGCTGGCGACACTACGGTCGCGCGACTTCTTAGTCCTTCCCAACCCTAGCCAGCAGAATCCCTTTTTTTCCTTTTGTTCGAAAGGAACTTTCTTTTACAAGAGAAAACTTTCAAAAACTTCTTCTTTCCAAATGCACGGAAAGTCCCGTGCCGTAGTTCTATTTTCTTCGTCGAAGGTCGTACCTGGTGGTACCCAAAACTGTTTGATCCGGAAACAAGGCGTCGTCACTTCCTGAGGGAAGCGACGTATCGGAGGCGACAGAAGTCGCAGAACTTGAAACAGTGTTTTCCGGAAGTGACTTTTCCAAAGAGTGCGGAGACGAAATGGACTGTTCCCCAAGCTCCACGGGCTCAGAGAAATTCTCCGACGCACTCACAGCGCTGTTTGCTGCTCCAAGATCAGAGATTGTAGCATCAGCGAGGGGTTCTGCTTCTTCTGTAACGTGTGGCGTCGGGTGAGGAAGTTTCTTGACATGCGTCGCGTGGATCCAGTGTTTTTTTCCAGTCACCCGCACTGCTGTCCGAGTGACCAACAGCACCTGGTAGGGTCCCCTCCAGCGAGGAGCGAGACAGGAAGACCTTACGTAGGCCTTCACTAGGACCCAACTTCCAAGCTGAATATCGTGTCCTGGGCCCGTAAACCGTACAGGTAAAGCTGATTGGACCTGATGATAAATGAAATACAGGTTTTTAGTCAACTGGTTGCAGTAGTCTACAAGCAATCCATTTTCTACCTCCCTTAGGGCTTTAGGCTTCGGAAGCCCCCAAATGTTAGCAGGTCTCCCCATCACTACCTCAAATGGAGAAAGCCCAGGCTTAGTTTTGAGGTGTGGTACGCATGGCTAATAATACAATAGGTAAGGCATCTGGCCATTTCAATCTGGTGTCGGCACATGTTTTTGCAAGCTCATTCTTTAAGATACCTTTATGTCTCTCTACCAACCCAGCACTTTGAGGATGTCTAGCTGAGTGAAATCGTTTTTCAATGTGTAACGCTGTGCATATCTGCAAAATTACTGCTGCAACAAAATGGGGACCATTGTCCGACCAAATTACCCTTGGAAGCCCAAATCGTGGAAAGAATTCTTTTACCATAGTCTTTGCAGTGGTCATGGCAGTAGCATCTTTAACGGGGAAAGCCTCGACCCATTTACTAAAAGCACAAATAATCACAAGAACATATTTTAGATTGTTACACCGTTCCATCCCAATAAAATCAAAGTGGATGACGTCGAAAGGGAACAGAAGGGGGCCCAAAGCTTCCCCTTGGAGTTACTGTCCCCTTCCCCACATTGTGCTGTAAGCAAATCATACAATTCTGAACATGTCGCTGTGCAGTCTTCAAAATGTTATCATTCACCCAGACTTGTTCTAACATTTTCGTGATCTGCTGAGCACACACATGCGTAGGACCGTGTGCCATTGTAACCATTGCCAGCACATATGAATCAGGAAGCAACCATTTTCCTTCAGATGTATCCACCCAACACCCATCATCATCCAGTTTCCCCATTCCTTCGGCCCACCTTTTAGACTCTTCTATTGTGGCATCAGTTTGAATATCTCGCACAGACCCAATACCCTCATCCATTACATAGGCATCTTTTGTTTCCCTTAGAGCATACATGTCTGCGCTAAGGTCTGTGGCCGTTTGCTGGCTATCTGGTCAGCAGAAGCGTTCCCTTTTCCCACATCATCTATGACCTCATGATCGCTAACTGCCTAGGGAGTGAGAGTGCCGAGAGCAATTGCACTATCAGGGGACCATGCTGGATCTTGGTCCCATGTGAGGTTAGGAACCCTCTTTCCGACCAGAGCCTCCCAAAGTTGTGAGCCACCCAAAAGGCATACTGGCTATCAGTATATATGTTTACTATACGCCCTTGGAGAGTTAACAAGCTCGGGTCAACGCTATAATCTCTGTGGCCTGCGCAGAGTTATACGAAATTCTCTTAGTTTCAACAACCGTACTCAACGTAGTAACTGCGTAAGCAGCTGTAGATGTACCATCTGGAAGTTTGAAGCAGGAGCCATCACAAAACAGCTCCCCTTCTGCATTGTCCAAAGGAGTATCTATAAGATCTATCCTGCCCTTTGTTTCCTGTTCAGTGGTATACAGGCAGTCATGTAATTCTTCGTCACCGCAAACAGTATTTTGCGGGAAAGGTAGTTCAGCCGGATGAAGAACACAACACCTCTTAATTTGAATGTGAGGGGCAAAGAGAATTAATTCATACGTTGTTAGCCATGCAGAGGTGAGGTGTTGCATTTGGGTTTTATTCAAGAGGACATCTACAGAGTGAGGTACCATCAAAATTAAATCATGGCCTAGGACCATTCCTTCACTCTGTTTTACAGACGCGGCAGCAGCAGCGACAGCTCGCAAACATCTTGGCAAAGCGCATGCGACAGGATCAAGGGCGGAGGAGTAGTAGCCGCATGGCCTATTCTTCCCTCCGTGTTCCTGTGTTAACACAGCCAAAGCACATCCATCACATTCATGCACAAACAACACAAAGGCCTTGTCATAATTTGGAGTACCCAGAACCGGTGCAGAGCATAACGCGGTTTTGAGAAGCTCAAATGATCGTTGATGTTCCGATTTCCATGGCAGTGGCAGAGAAATGCCCTTCTTCGTCAAAGCCAACATCGGTTTTATCACTAGTGAAAAGTTCGGGATCCACAACCTACAGTAAGAAGCCATACCTATTAAGGCTCTGACTTTGTTCTGTGTATTTGGAACAGACATGCCAGAAATGTGTTTTATTCTTTCAGGTGTCAATCTTCTCCCCTCCTTTGACAGGAGGTAGCCTAAATAGGCGACCTTCTGACAACAATATTGACATTGTTTGAGCGAAGCTTTATGACCATTTTTAGCTAGATGAACAAGCAACAGTACGGTGCCTTCTTTACAAGCACTTTCAGAATCTGCAGCCAAAAGCAAATCATCGACATACTGAAGCAGTGTACAAGTAGGTGGCAATTCAAGGGTGTCGAACTGCTCTTTCAAAGCTCTACTATAAATGCTTGTACTTTCAGTATACCCTTGAGGTGCCCGAGTAAATGTAAATGAACGTCCTCCCAAGGTGAACGCGAACAAATATCTACTCTCCTTGTGTATAGGAATGCTAAAGAAAGCATTCTTTAAATCCACAACACTAAAGTGCGTAGCCGTAGCAGGGATCATTGTTAGTATCGTTGTTACATCAGGCACAATTGGAAATTGTGGGGCGACAACTTTGTTAATAGCACGAAGATCAATTATGAACCGGTATGAGATTGCATTGTCACCTTTCTTGTATACAGGCAAAATCGGGCTGTTACATAAACTACTTGCAATCTCCTCAATCACCCCTCGATGCACAAAATCGGAGACAATGCACTTCAAAGCACGCTCGACCTCAACTGATATTTTATACTGCGGAATGCGTGGTAATTTAACTCCACGTTTCAAAACTATTTTGACGGGCTCAATCTCTAGTACCCCGACATCATTGTCGTCAACTGCCCATAAACATTCCGGAACAACGCTAAACTCAGGAGGCAATTGTCAAATCAGAAACTGAGAATTGGGAAGTTGCTGTGGTGAAACCGTCAGTCGTACTCCATCAGAGGAACAATGAATTACTGCATTCAATTTCTTCAACAGATTTAACCCCAGCAAATTCTCTCCACAGTTCGAAGTCAGAAGGAAGGGACAATGGTCTGTAAAGGGACCCAAAGAAACAGACACCGGTGAAGAAACCGGACAAACAATTGGTATACCAGATAACCCTACAGAAACCTTTGTTTGCCCTGACAGTGGAATGTTTGGAACCCGGGAATGATCAATGGAGCACTTCTGTGCTCCACTGTCTATCAAAAACTTGTGTTTCCTATTCCCCACTAACAATTCAATGTAGGGACCTTTCTGATTGACGGGAATAGGTGAAGGTTCAAAACCCTGCTTCGAGCAGTTCTAACGAAATAAAATGTCGTCGGAAGGAAGCTCTTCAGAAAGGTAGGCAGCAGAAGGGTGATCAAATATGTTTCTTGCGTCCACATTCGAAGTCTGATTTTCCCGTGAAAAAGGTTGCTGAGGATCATGTGAAAACTGACTTCTATCAGGGCCCCCTGCTCCAGGGTGACTTCTAGGTCGTCTACCCATACTCCCAAACGCATTGTTTGACCTTTGTCGAAGGACGGGGCACTGTGCTCGCCAATGACCTTCCTGGCGGCAATAGGCACATTGATTAATATTCACAGAACCCAAAAGAGCGTTTCCTTTTGGGACATACTGACCTCTGGTCTGTGTCGTACCTCCTCTGGGATTTCTAACAATTTGTTGTAACAATACTTTAGACTTCAGATCTCCTTTCCTCTTCTCTATTTTCTCCTTTTCATTATTAACACGGTTCTCATAATACTGAGCCATGTGCAAAACTTCAGATTGAGATTTCGCCTGCCAAGCGCTCTCAGAGGACGTAATCTGTGACTGGATGTTGGGCAACAATCCACGTACAAATTTGTCCACAAACAACCTTTTCCCAGACTCTGTACCCAAGTCCTGTCCACTGAAGTCAGAGAATACCTGTTTGAATCTATTAAAGAATTCGGTGGCGCCTTCAGTTTTTCCTTGAACACAGGCCATAAGCTTGTCCCAAATAATTCTTTTCTCTGGAATTATAGTTTTTAATTTTGCGACAATTCTATCAGGCAAAGTAAGTATTACCTGAGGTGGTTTCTCACCAGCTGGTCTTTCCCCATCAAACCTAGTCATGTTAGCCCACGTATCTCCCAACCCTGGCACATTGTCTATTGTACGAACCTGCTTCCAAAAATCTACGGGTAGGAGTACAGGGAATAGCAAGTCAATATCAGTTAAGGTGAACACAGAGGACTGCAAAACTGACTCTATCTCTTTGTAAAACCCTGTCGGGTTTTTCCTGATATCGGGAATTGATTGTCTAATAGTGTTCACTTCCTGTTGTGAAAACGGGACGTGAACAAATTGCGATACATAATGCGCAGGGATATCCAGAGCGGGTGCACCAGTCCCAGCGTTAGCGGGAATCTCAACCTTTGGGACAAATGTCGGAGGAACCTCTCTCATAGGCAACTGAGATATAGGTAACTCCGACCGCTTACTAAGCAACAGAGCCAGGTCGAGCGCTAAGGCAGTCGAAGAAGTGTCGGGCGAAAAAGCCCTTTTACAAATTCCCAATAACTCTATAGGACAACTAACCTTCTTCCTTACACATTCTTCCTGCAGGTACTGTACCATTACCTGAATCACCTTCCTTTGCATTTCTACTGTATACTGACTATACGTGTCATATACTTCATCTGGCGGTATCGATGAATCCGAGATCTATCGAATCGCATCTTTGGTACAAATTCGTAATTCCTCAGGTGCCGATCTACGACACGGAAGAAACCGTTTCTTCACATACATACTGTCGTCTTCATCATCCTCATCTCGTGATTTCTCAAAGTTCCTCCTATACTCAAAAAATCTTTCAACATGACCATGTACTTTCTCCTCTGTGTCCCTCGAAAGTGCTAAAGCATTTAGATCCCTCACCCCTTATAGGAGATTCGAATTTTGTAATCTACCCCACATCACACATAAATGAGTCCCCAAACCTTCGATAAAAACATTTTTCTTGGGAAAACTGTTCAAATTTGATAATGTGGAAAAAACATTAACTTGATCACCTTTCTCCATACAGTGCTTAGCCCATGCAAATAATTCTTGTTTCTTGTCTGCAGAAACAGTATTACGAGTGACAATCTTTGACCCCGCACCCTGATCAACTTTAGTCAATACAGAACCACTCGGGAGCGGAGGTGCAGGCAAATTCAATAAGGGTGTAACTATCGGCGCAGGAGAAAGGGGTGGTGCGATAGGTGGAGGAACAACAACTAGAGGAATAGGAACAATAGGTTGTACAGGTGGAACAGGAATAACAGCAGGAACAACAGCAGGACTGGGCAGAGCACCCGGGAGAGGATCATACGGAGGTGGCGCAGAGGCACCAGGCCTGTGTTCGTTTAACAATTTTTCAATAAATTCTTCAGAAACATGGAAATCTTTAGAGGGATACATTTTCTGGATTCCGAGTGAAAAAGCCCTATCCATATTTTTAACTGACTCTGAATGTTTTTCCTTATCATATAACATTGCCTTTTCGGCATTTGTTTTATGATGGCGTGCATGTTTATCCCTACGTTTAAGCTGCTGCAATGCTTCTTTTTTCCAATTCTGCAAAACATCAAAGGCTGCAGGTCTGGCCTTCTTTTTTAGCAAGACCGATTCTAGGTATTCAATACGGGGGATCTCAAAACTACCATTGATTGGCCACTGAAATTCGGAGGCATGTCTGGTTTGTCTGTGCCAAATATCATTAAATACTATACTTCCAATGCCATACTTACAGTACATAGTACATGCCGGCAACCCCTCCTGTGGTGCCGGGCGGCTAAATTCCAAAGATTGTCGATCGCTGCGGAACAGAGCCCTAAAGCAGCTAGACAATTTCCCAGGTATTTCACAAAAAATTGGTGTTACCTGGTCAATAATTATGTCTGCAGATACAATACGCCAAATTCAAATTGTCAGGGTTAAATTAAGAGCCGGGTTACGACTGCACCTGACCAAACCTAAGAAGGACCGTACGGTTTACCAAAGAACTTTCCTAACGAATTTTACCTTGTGTTTTGTGGTTTCGACAAATCTGCCCACCTCAAAAATGGACCCTCGTCAAGATGCCGTGTCAGACCACACGACTATCGTCCAAGGATCGGATCGTGCAGCGCTGCCGAGGTATCGCGTCTCGTTCGGTCGGGCCCGCAGTATCACACAGTCCGATCCCGGTTCGATAGTCTGCGTCAACCTTCAATGATCATCAATCTTGAGGGTCCCTATTCGGGCACCAACTGTGAAAACATAAAAATAATATGAGGCCGGGAAGCCCAAAAGAAACACATCAACACAGGTTACAAAGAACATACAAGTGCTTTATTTAAAAGCTACAACAGTTACCAAAGTCAATTGACAAACGGATAGCTATTCGGCTCTCAGAGTAACGTAACGAACTTCAACGAAGGTTCGATGCATTAGTAAGAGAGACCGTACATTGGAATACTTGGGCTTTTTATATTGTTTGTCCAGCCCTTGGCCAACCCTCTCGCGGGTTAACCATTCTAGGGATCGGGCCTATGGGTTCCTAGCCAGGTCAATCCTATAATATATGCATTTTGATTAGTTTCGCTGATATAGTTGTACATTTACAAATAGGTCAGCAATAGGACAAGGTCTCGGTTCGCGACCCCGACAAGTGGCCTGCAGGCATATTAATTATACGTGTGTACGGCGGTCACAACGGCCCGAATCTTACTCAAAATGTCATTCGGCCTCCATTTTGATGTTCAGGGTGACTTCCACATCACAAGAGAACCTAAAATGGCGGCTTAATCCAAGTTGGCGACTTACATTACTTTCTCTAAGGTCAAGACCTTGCCGCAGAGTTTGTTCGCATATGATGTTTTAGACAACTTGGCGTAGGCCAATACACATACAATTGCTGCGATAGGAGGCATAATATTGTTTCAATTCCGACAACCCTAGAGTCAAGCTTTTCATTTTCTCCTGTAAATTCAGATGATATCGAAGGCATGATTCGAAAATTTAAATCATCAACCCACGACTATGATCCCATGCCAGCCTATCTTGCAGTGCAACACGCCTCATTTCTCAAAGAATTTTTGACAGAGTTTGTGAATGCAGCACATTTACAGGGAAATGTACCTCAAGAACTAAAGAAATCATTTCTTACCCCACTGCTAAAACACATCAACCCTGGATCACCAAGTTCTGGCAATTTATCATCCTATTGCCAGCTTGCCATGGCCCTCAACGATTCTGGAAAAAGTTGTGACCACACAGCTGCAGAGCTATCTGGAAGAAAACTCCATTCTTGACAACTTCCAGTTTGGTTTTAGACCTGGTCATGGGACTGAGACAGTTCTGGTGGCTGTGTGGGATGACATCTTAAGGGCCACTGATGAAGGTGATATGAGCATATCTATTCCTCAGGAGCCTTTGATATGGTTGATTATGGACAACTGTTGAGCAGGCATTCAGAGGATGCCCAGGTCTCAGAGGGTGTGTTAAAGTGGTTCTCTTCCTTTTTAGAAGATCGGACACAAGTAGTTAAACATGACGGCTTTTATTCTGATAACCTCATTGTTTTATGTGGAGTTCCTCAGGGGTCGTCACTGTTCCCAATAATGTTTAATATCTACTTTAGGCCACTAATGGACATTTATTCCAGGTGTTAATTGAATTATCAATCTTATACAGATGATACAAACATCTATGTTGGATTAAAATCTGCACCGGAAGCCACCAAACATATTTTAGGTTGTGCTAACTGTGGGATGTATTTACCTATGCATCCTAGCCCTACCTCAAAACTGTGCAGTACTGACATGGAAAACATCATGATGGCCAGAGCTTCCCAGAAAATGCACAGGGAAATGCAGGAAGAATAGGCTGCCACCCATTTTTGCCGATGTTATGGGCACAGAAGGAAACTGCCTAAAACCACCATTGGACTACCCACACAGTAGTCTGAAACCATTGGGAATGGCAATGCTGATTGCCAAATGCAACCTAGAATTGTGGGGAATTCATTTTCTTAAATCCCAAAAATGGGTGCAGTACCAGTGCTCACCACTATCCAAAAGCCGGCAGTTTAAAACCACCCTGTGTTTCTCTGAAGGCAAGCCAAAGTGCCTATTTCAAACATTGCAATATGTGCAAAATATTTACTGAACACCAGCAGACATTTGGCAGAATGGAGTGTTGTGTGCCTACAAAATCTGGGAAATGAAGAGCCCAAAACAATGCTTATAACAAAACTGCTATGGAGTCAGCAGTTTAAGTTGCACTGGATTTAAAGACACTAAAATCGAAAATGTTTAAATTGACTGAGTGACCTACTTTTGAGTATCACATAGGTTGCAATTGTTTAAATGTCATAGTTTTAAACTTAGAATCAGCCTTCTAGCTGCATATGTGAAAATGTTTAGTTTTATTTGAATGCAGGAACTGGGGAACAAAAAGTGACATTTTATCTGAAACCTGGCTTAAGGAACTGAATTCTGCCTGGCAACTACCCCCATCAGAAGGGAAACTTGAGTCACAGCTGTGTTCCCAGGCCAACCTTCCTTTTGCTGCCCACACTAAGGATATGCCATCTATCTGATAATTGAATTATCTGTGCTCTGCAGGAGAGTGAACAAAGCCCTCTTCACTCAGGCAAAGGTTTTTATTACCGCAGTCGTAAAATGTAGCTTCCTCTTGGCAGGAGCTGGGAGGGGCACTGCCTGTGAGAGCAAGCTGGCTTGGCAGAACCGGATTAACCAGAAATTCAACCTTGTGCTGAGGGTAAACCACACCCCTTTGGAGCCAGAACATAACTTTAAAAAGATGAATAACTCATAGAGCGGACATGTGAAAATTTTATAAAGGACACCATAATTCTTGTGATTTTTCTGCCCACATTTTAAGAGGTTTTTCGACCCGGTGGCATGTTCAGGGGGGTGTCAGCGGAAAAGTGGATATAACTCTAAATGTATGCATGTTGAAAATCTGAAACTTCATCAGTTAATGTCCCTACTCCCTGCGCACATGTATGTAAAGTTGGGTCAATGTCAGAAATTGAAAAATCAGTTAAAAAGTGAAATATGTGCCATTTCTGAATGCAAGCTCCCAGGAAGAGCAGAGTTTGAACAGGGGATACCTCCTGTAATGCATGATGGGTGCATATGATTTTAAAACAATATGTACCTCTGCAAATATGTATTTGTTTCAAATCTAGATTTGTATGTAAGTTGACAGGAGGAGTGGACTTTCTGCAGGCTGTAAAATGACATCACGCTGACTCACAGTTCATTCCCCAATCAAATGATAAATGGAAGTTTGACCAATTAGAAGCTGAGGGAGAGGTAGGGTCAGTGATGCTAGAACACACCCACATTCTAAACACATAAAAGCAGACAGACAGGACAGATAGGGACCTTCCAAATCCATCTGCAGCGGGACGCTCTGCCGGAAAAATCCATACTTACCTCCATCAACCTCCAGAAAGCCAAACTAGAGACTTCAATCTATCCAGAACTAGAGACCCAGACCAGAGAACCAGAGAGAGCTGACCCAGATCACTGTGAAGTGCAGAAGCCAGACCAGACCAGACCAGAGCCCAGTCCAAAACCCTGACCAGATCCATGGCGAGGCCCATTTCACTCAAGAATATAGTGTGAGTACCTAGAAACTGTGCAGAACCAATCTCCTAGTTAAAATAATATAATTCAATCTATTTGATCTAAGTAGAACTGCCTCCTAACTGTCACCTGTCATTTGCAAAGCTGTCACTTGTCATTTCGTAGTTGCAAGCTGCACGTGTCTTTTTGAACTTTAAAATTTCAAATCTGAAAAACGACCGTTATTTAATCGCTCATATCTCCGCAACCGTTTGGGCTAGAGACTTGCAGTAACTTTCCTCTGATAGCTTAGAATCGTAGCTTTGAATCGCATTCCTACCCCTTATAGTTTTACCGCAATCGCGGAACACGCATCCGCGAATTTTACCGCGATTTGCAATTTCTTCACATGTAAAAACTGCTGCTGCTTGCCTTCCATTTGCCAGAAATTCGTTTGACCTGCTAACTATCCCTGCATCATTGCTAGTGTGAGCCTGGACTAATATTAACTAGATACCACTCACCCTGAACCTCTGAAAGGGAATTAAAAGCGTTTCCAGCATATTTCTCATTCATTGCCAGCACATATCAAAGCAATTTGGGCCTGTGATTTCAAAACTCCTACCTGTTTTCTGTTGTCTAATCTTGCTGGATTGAACTGATTACATTGATTGCATTTCTGAGAACTGTGTGCTTTCCTCCCATTTCCTTGCATTGCATAAAGAGGGGGGGAGTGAATAGCCAGAGAAAAGTGATTACATTGTTTGGTTGAAATCATATTGCGTATTTTCTGTACTGCATTCATTGAATATTGCATCCACCTGAGCTTACATAAGGCATCCTCTACCACATTATACTTTTGTTCCTATTTACCAGTGTGCTACCTTATCCATTTCATGTCAACTCATTAGTGATTATAAGAAGTGTGTGAGTGCCAGATTCTCCGTTGTTGATCTTTATCATATTAGATTAAGTGTGCTATTCAAGTATTAATTTATTATAAAGTGGGATATATATACCTATTGTTTAAATTATCAAATAAACCTTTTAACTTGCAAAACAGAACTACTTCTTGGCTCAGTGGGGTCAGGGGGATTCCAAGAGAGGGGTGTTATATAGGGGTAGTCATCCAGAACGCATGAACTGGACCTAAAGATATATCAATAAGGGTTTTCATTCAGTATTATAGACTAGGCGTTGACTTAGCTGTAGTGTTGAATTGAATCCTCTTACAAATTGGGGGCTCGAGCCGAGACGTTGGGTTAGATTTACCACTTGTGCAGCTTAATACAGTGTGCTAACTGACGGGATACATACATCCAGTCGGATCACCACGCTGCATTACGCTGTGAAGCATTCCTCAAAAGGGACACTCCAAGAAAAGTTCTGTTCTGCAAAACTAAAATACTAACTTCTGTAAGTCAGGACAGAGACCAATCTCTAGAATGACGACCTTGGTAGATATGAAAATAGCCAGAGAGCACTTCTTACACAAACTATTTGTGAGAGGTGAATGGACTCACCAGGACCAAACAGTCTGGTTGCAGGCCATCACGCAACAGGTCACTGAAACAGGGTCAGATATATATAGAGATCAGGGTCCATTACACGTGGCCCTGAGTGAACTATATATGGCTCCTAAGGCCAAAGATGAGCACGACAAGATTGTTAGGATAGCGGCATATTTATATTTATACATGGGAGCCATACAGAATAAATGTGCTGAAGGCCATGATCTGGCAAAAAGGCAACAGATGGCGTTAGAGAAGGCCCAATCTGATCTGGACTCTTCTGAGCAAAGGCTGCACAGAAGCCAGGAGTCAGAAAATGAGACCAGACAGTACATCACTAAAATAAAGGAGGATATGGATGTGCTGCAAAAGGAAAAGTCAGAACAGGATACCAGATTTCTGGCCTTGCAGAAGGAACACCAAGAAGGTTTGGACTCCCTACTGCAAAGCCAGAAAAAGCTGGAGCAACAGCTAGACTTCAATAGGGCATGTGCTGAGCAGGTAGTCACCCTGCAAGGCCACCTAGATAGAGTGAAGGAGGAGAGCAATAAACTGATTCTGAAAGACCTGGATACCCAGGCAGAGTTTGATCAGGAGCGCCAGAAAGCTGGTGCCTTCCAAAGGCAAAGGGACGACCTGGCGGCACAAATGCAGGCTCTTAGTCAGGAAAGAGACGCCTTAGGCCAGGAAGTCTGCCATTTAAAAAGAAAAATGGAAGAAAATCACCTGGCCCACCAGGGGCTGGGTGACCTCCAAAAAGAACACCAGAACTTGGTAGAGCACACCAGAAGGGTGGAAGATGCTCTAGCAAGAAAGGAGCAGGCCAATAGGGACACAGCTCAGGAGGTAACCCTCCTGCAGCAAAGACTGGCCCAGTTCTCCAGGACCAACCAGGAAGCACAGAGGGAAAATGAGGCCCTCTGTCAACACAATGATAGGCTCCAACAACAGGTAGCGATGCAGGAGAGACTGATAGAGTCGAGTAAGGCCTTAACAGAGGAACTGAAAGCACAAATGCAGGCTCTTGCATTGCAACAGGGAGCAGGGGCGGATAGAGATGAGGTCCGCTGGGAAAGAGAGACTCCTGACCATAACCGCAGGAGCCCTAACCCCAGGGGCCTTCATCTCCCCCAGTCCCTGGACTCTACCACCCCCATGTCCCCTGGCGCACATGAGCACAGGGCCGCAGGGATGGCAGATTACTATCCAGCTAAGAGTATGGGGCTCATAGGCCAGTACCACTCAGGAATGGAGGGGTGGGCATCCGGGTATGGGCACCCAAGTACAGTACAGTTCAATGGGGAACCCCAGGAGAGTAGGCCCATTAAGGGCATCCTGAAAACCTCTGCCCAGTTAGGTCAGTGGAGGGGGTACCCATCAAATCCTGGCAGCAAGGAGGAATCTGAAGACTCCTCTGAACTGCGCAGGACACAGGAGACCAGGTCCCCACATTCTGCCAGCCATTCCCAGGCTCGCAGAATCCGGGAAAACCTGGAAGAACAGACGGGAACCTCTGGGAGCAGTGCCTCTGAGTCCGAGGAAGAATGGACAAGGGTTACCCGAACCAAAAAGGCCAATAAGGCAAAAAGGGCCTTGCTTAAGGACCCCTTAAAGCAGATTAAGGCGATCAGGAGCGTCATCACGCCTTACCATAAGAACGCTAAGTATTCTGTTTGGGAGCACTTAGAGTTGTTTGAACAAATGATGGAGACTTTCCATTTGAAGGACAGCCAAAGCTGCATTCAATATGTAAAGTGGACCTTCTCCCCGGAATACTCCAGTTTCTCTGCGGGGCTGGAGGACCAAAATCATTTAAGATGGTCCACCTATAAGGCGGCCATCCTGAAACATTTTTCTGTTCACAGAAATCCTCAAGAGGCTCGCAAGGCAGCCTACAATTTGCAATGTGGGGAGGATCAGGCCCCACGAGAATTTGTGCAGGAGTTAAAGCGTGCTTTTGCGCAAACCACCAGAAGGGTGCGCACAGATAGTAGAGAGTTTATAAATACGTTTTTCCATGCCTTGCCCAAATATATCATGACCCAGCTCGTGAGGGATTTTCATGAGAAAAGATCTTTAGACTGGGTCATTGAACAGGCTACCCGGATCTATGAGGTGCAGAAGCCCATAGAAAATAAAAGCAATGCCCAGAAAAACCCCAAAGCCAACAGCACCCCTGCTGCTGCCAAGGTGGCAGAGGTAAAGGTCACCCCCGTTTTGGATTTGGAGATGGGGGGGCCTAAAAACCTACCTGCACCTAATAATGCTAGGCCCAGAAGGTCCTCGGGCCAGTCACAGACAGGGAGCCAGGGAGGCAGCCCCACAAATGGGGTCCCTCGCTCTCCTGATTATGTAAGTCCCCGTTACAAGGGAAATCGACCCATCCTGGGTTATGTGTGGACTCCTCCAGCCCAAGGGGGGGGATCCAGCCAAGCACCTAACCCAGGGAACTTCCCTCCAAACTTCCCACAGGAGGGAAGAAATTTACCAAACCCTGGGCAGAACTTTTTCCCCAGATATCCTCCCGACTTCCAACCCCAAAATCATCCATCCTTCTTTCCCCAATTCCCTGAGCCCAGACCACTGAATCCGGGAGAGGGGAGGCCAAGGGTGGAGGGGTACCCAAATCTTCCCAACCAGGGGTACTACCAAAGAAGGGACAGCTACCCTTCCCGGGATCAGCCCAGGGGAGAAAACAGGGCCCCGTATCAGCCTGAGCGGGTTTCCCAGTTAGAGCGCCAGGTTCAAAACATGGCGCGGGATATGGGTCATATACTGAGGGCGCAGCAGAACCCTCAGATCAGCATGCCGGCGCAGAACGCACCCAACTCTGGACCTGGTGCTCCAGAACAATGACGGGGGCAGCACCCCGATAACGCACCGGTTCCCAGGGAGGAGGCACAAAGGGAAGGGGGGTGTAAAGCCTTGGAGGAAGCTTCCTTCCTCACTTGTAAACAGCCCCTGGAAACCCAGGAACCGGAAACAAAATCTCTTGCCCCTGAAAGTCTGCCTCCTAAGGAGCAGAGGGGGGGTAGGAGAAACAAAAGACCCAAACAGACTCAGTTTGAGGAGGAGGTACAGATCTTCCAATTTGAGGGAGAGGGATCCTCAGAGGATCCTGGGAAAAGGATCTTCTCTTTCAGAAAGGGGGAACTCCTCCCAAAGAAAAATGGGTCCCTAGGGATGCAAATCCAGACTGGGGAGATGTGGAGACTGAGCTACCGCCGCCCACCATCTCATCCCAGAACCAACAGCAAGAAAATCCCCTGGTTCAAACCCATCCTGGTGACCGCCTCCAAAAAGGGGGGGGCGGCCCGGAACCGGAGCCAGGGGAACCCACAATGGCTCTGATCTCCAGTTGCCAACTTTTTCTTTCAGATTCCCAAGACTCTCCACAGAATTCTGCCCAAATCTCTTCGCTAGCGATGTCCAAAACCAGAAAATTAGCCCACCGGTTGTCCAAAAATGTACATTATCTGTGCCCCCTTGAGGAGAAGGAGGGAAGATATTATGCCCCGGTACAAGTACAGGGGCAGGGTACAATCTCGGCACTGGTGGACACTCGATCTCAAGCTACCCTTTTGTCCAGAAGGGCCTTTGACGAACTGAATGCAGGAAGGGGAGAGAATTACCAAATTCCTCTCACCTCTCTTCCTGGACAACTCCAGAACTTTGACGGGAAGGAAATTCCTGTCGAGGGGACGGCAGATTTGGACATTAAAATTGGGCGACACAAGCTGAAACACCCGGTCATAGTTGTGACCCCAGAGGGCACCCCTTGTTTACTAGGGAATGACCTCCTGAGAAGGTTGTCACCCCTAATAGATTGCGTAAACAAGGTCCTCTGGACCCAGACTAGCCGACCAATAAAATTAAAACAGAGTGTCAACCATGTTAGTTTAAACGGCACCTGCCACATGGTTGAACAAAAATCTGACCAAGTAGAATTTCACTTCCAGAACCACCAAATTCCAGACGTGACAGTCATAGCAGTAGGACAACAGACTGGTGATGGGGGGGTCCTCTCTATTTCTGAAAATCAACCTTCCTTCCAGTCTAAAGTGGTACTCCACGCTGGAAGGAAACACTCTGAAATTCTATACCAATCCACAATCTGAAACTCCCACTCCTATAGTCCAGAAAGATGTGAAATCAGCTCAGAGCCTGGCTGATATTCAGCAAATTGGAGAGCAGTTGTTCATCCCTGTCCAGTTAAATGATGGGAAAGACTCTGTTCTCGCTCGAGTGTGTGTGAACAACGGTAAGAGCTTCATCAGCGAAGCCATGTTCCGCCAACTCCCAAAAGATCCAGCCATTCCCACCTTCAAACTGATAGACAAATGGGAAATGGACCTGGAAGCACCCAATTCAAAACATCTCCTGCCAAGCAGGTGTATGCTCAAAATCTCCATTGGCAACAAGAGCATAGTCCACAATTGTTGGGTCGTGCGAGACGTCCCTGCCGCCTTTTACTTAGGCAGTGACATTCTCAATCGCTTTGCCATTAGTTTGGACCTAATAAACTTCAAAGCTTGGTCCCGATTAGCGGATAATCCCATGGGCTTTGATGATCCAGAAAAAGCATTTAGGTCAGCTCAATTGCTACCTTATGCAGTTGAAATTCAGGTTAAAGAGGAAGTCACCATCCCAGAAAGGACCCGACAATTCTCCCTGGAAGTGAAAGTTAAAAGGGGACAAGAGTTGAAAAACCCTGATGCTTACATACATCTAAATGCTTCTCTCCAACAGCAAGGGTTGGGGGTAAACCCAACACCATTAGTCAACATAGAACATGACACCATTCCAATACAGGTGGATAACAGCGACTTAAAGAGTATTACTCTAGCCGCAGGCACCATTATTGGAATGGCGGTCGATGACCGACATTTTGCCATCGACTTAGTAAATGAACTGTTAGGACCAATCCCCAAGGACTGTTTTGACAGTGACAGTGAGGACAATACAACACCAGACAGGATTTTCACCCGGCATGGGGGGAACTTCCTGGTGTACACTTCCTGCCCTTATGGTAAGGAAGATGTGACTTGTGAATTCAGGAGGGATGAGGTGATTTACCAGGTTCATGAAGGCTGCCTTGCCCACCTGAAGCCTCCGGTCCAAATCAGCACTCTGACCAGGGACTTCTCCACCCAGCTGGAGGAGGCCGCTGAAATAGCCAAACCAGAAATCTTTCCAGGCTTCAGGCAGATGGTGGAAGAGAGAGTCAACCTAGCTGATGCCTGTGTGACTCTGGAACAAAAGCAAAAGTTGAAACAAGTTTTCTTGGATTTCCAAGATCTCTTTGCGGTAGAATCATATGACTGTGGTCGCACTGACATCCACACAACAACGATCCCCACGGACCCTGGCATGACTCCTGTGTTTGTGAAGCAATATCGTTTGCCTCTCGCATCCATGGAGTCCCTTACTGAAATAATTAAGAACCTTGAGTCCCGGGGAATAATCCGTCCAGTCCACAGCACCTTCAATAATCCGGTGCTGGGGATATTGAAGCCAAACGGCCAGTGGAGACTCTGTGCCGACCTCAGGGAGCTCAACAAACGGGTCCATACTTCCCGATGGCCTCTGCCCTACATTGACCAAGGGCTGGCCCAGATCCAGGGGTCACAGGTATTCACTGCAATAGACCTGACCAATGGATACTGGACTGTGCCTGCCAGTAGGGAGGACCAATACAAGCTGGCTTTTACCTTTGGGGGCCAGCAGTACACCTGGACCCGGACTCCCTTCGGATACCTCAACTCCGGCAATTAATTCAACATTTTTCTACACAAGGCCATGCCTGACCTGGGTGCGAGGGGTAACCTGGCTTATGTAGATGATGTCCTCATCAAAAGCTCAACTGTTGAGGAACACATAGCGGAGATCCGTTATGTTCTGACACAGTTGAGGGCCGCCGGAGCAAAACTTTCCTTTCAGAAAGCACAGTGGTGTAGAACCCGTGTTAATTTCTTGGGGCATGAGATTACTCCTCAGGGTCTCTGTCCCCAGGAAAAGAAAGTGGAAGCACTTCAGAAACTGAAAGACCCCACAACTCTGCGGGAACTAAGGAGCCTCCTTGGACTGACTAATTACAGCAGAAAGTTCATTGAGGGCTACGCAGAGATCACCAGACCCCTGATTCATCTCCTGAAGGGGGGGGTCAAGTGGGAATGGGGTCCAGAACAAGCCGAGGCTGTAAAACAACTCAAAAGAAGCCTCTCACAAGCGCCTTGCCTAGCTTACCCGGTCAGAAACAAGGAGTTCTTCCTGGAGACAGGGTTCTCTAATACGTGCTTGACGGCAGTATTATATCAAAAGCATGACAAGGTCAATAAAGTAATCTCCTATGCGAGCAAAACTTTATCCTCTGTGGAGGAAAAATTCAACGATTGTGAGAAGGCACTCCTGGCAACGGTGTGGGCATTGAAGAATTACCGCCCGTTTATCCAGGGGGAACACATCATAGTGAAGACTCCACACCAGCCTCTGCAATATCTCCAAAGTGACAGAATCCGGGCCGGAAATGTGAGTAATTCCCGAATTACTTCCTGGATTCTGTCAATGCAAGGCTTTCCTGTGGAGGTCCGATATGGCCAAAACAAGAAGAGTCCCCTCGCGCAAGGTCTGGCTGACTTGCATGATTGTGCCAGAGAAAACTGTCTCGAGGACGAAAGTCTAAAAATCAAGGACAACATGGAGGCATACCTTAATTCCCCACACAAAGTCTTTGAAGAGGACAAGTGTGAGGGAATGCCCACTGTCTATGTGGATGGATGCTCTTACCATGTTGACAACAACGGGGAGAAAGAACTGGTGGCTGGCGTAGGGAATGCATGGGTGAATGAGTCCCCAGAACCCTCCGCTGGATACAAAATTGGTCCCCGAAGTAGTCAGGTGGCAGAATTGATGGCTGTGCATCAGGCCATCCTCACTGCTGTCCAGCATCAACTCCACGAACTGGTCATAATCACAGATTCGGATTATGTACGGAACGGGTTCGTGGAGCACCTGGTTAATTGGAAAACCAGAGGCATGTTATGTGCTAACAACAAACCCTTGAAACATGGGAAGTTGATCCAAAACATTGAGGATCTGGTCACATCGAATGGGATGACCATCTACTGGAAAAAGATCAAGGGTCATTCCAAAGTAGAGGGACCAGACAAAACTGGAAATGACTTAGCTGATCAGCTGGCCAAAACCGGGGCCATCCAAGGGGATCTAATTGAGATTGAGTCCCTGTTGGGGGAAATCCAGGTCACTGCTATCACTAGGTCCCAGACAAATGCTCACAACGACCTTTCAATTGCACAATGGAGTAAGGAGACCCCTGATGCTGATTTGATTACCGCTCAGAAGGGGGATCCAATTATTGGTAAATTTTACCAGCACCTTGAGGACCCTGAGAACTTTCCCCTGACGGATACCGATTACATTGGGAAAGAGGACCTAAGAGTGTTGATGAAATGTCCAAAAATGTTCCGAATCCAAGACGGTTTGTTGGTAAGGAAATCCAAAGCTGGCCACGATCAGTGGGTGGTTCCTACCTCATTCCGAAGCCTGATGTTAAGTCACGCCCATGATGCGGCCACCGCCGGTCATAGGGGGTTTCACACAACATTGGAAATCTTAAGAGAGGTTGCATACTGGCCACACATGGGCCAGGACCTCAACCAATATTTGAAGGGTTGTCTTGTGTGTGCACAATTTCAGCCGACATCCCTCACACACCGGGCGCCTTTACAAAAGAGGGGAATGACACTGCCATGGTCAGATTTACAAATCGACTTTGTAGGCCCTGTGATTCGCTCGGCTAGGGGGAATAAGTACATGTTGACCGTCACATGCTTGTTTACCAAGTGGGTGGAATGTCTCCCAGCCCCAAATTGCAAGGCAGAAACTGCAGCTGCCTTGATGATTAACCACATCTTTTCCCGTTTTGGTCTACCTCAAAGGATTGAGTCAGACAGAGGTAGCCACTTCACCAGTGAAGTAATGACAAAGATGTGGGAGATACTGGGGGTCAAGAGAAAGCTGCATATTGCTTATCGGCCAGCTTCTTCTGGGGCAGTAGAGAGATATAACCGGACAATTGTGAGCATATTAAAGAAGTTTGTGGCAGATTCTGGGCCAAGTTGGGATATCCGATTACCTCTGGTCCTAATGGCTATCAGATCTACCCCTTCATCTGCAACCAAAATGTCACCATTTGAGTTGATGACTGGGCGCAAGATGGTGCTTCCTCAGCATTTGCTCTATAGGACCCAAGAGCAGACACTGATAAATGCCTCCACTACTCATGAGTATGTAGAGAATTTAAGGAAACACCTTCAACATGCTTTTGCTTATGCTCAGCGGAATCTAGAAAGATCGGCTGATAGCATGAAGACCCATTATGACCTGAAAACTTCCAGGAAGGAATATCAGGTGGGAGACCGGGTCTATCTGTACAACTTCCAAAGGAACCAGGCCAAGCAGCGCAAATTTTTGCCTACATGGAAGGGACCCTTTGAGATCGTCGATAAGATCTCCCCTGTGGCCTACAAGATCCGCATCCCCAAAGGCGGTTCGGCAGAGGGGGAAGACAAGTGGGTACACATAAACCAGTTGAAGTGTTGCCATCCCAGGCACACTCTGCAACAACTGGAGGAATCCTCTGGAATCCTAGCGGGTACTGTCTCAGACTAATTCTGTTCCAATCATAAAACATACCACATCTAGTCTCTAAAATATTGTGATTTGCATGAAACTGTCTCTTAGTTGTACTGTTTTTTTATCAAAATAAGAATGTAATGTTTCGTCATGATGAAATGCATATGCTGTCCCACCATCTCAACAGTGGTGGAAAAACGTCTATGAGTAGGTATTGCCGCTCTTCCTTTGTCGTCCTAGGAGAAAGAAAACCTGAAGACGGGCCAAGGAGGATGATACGGAGACCGGGAACGAAGATCCAATGGGCCCAGTGGACCGCCCAATACTCCCATCAGGACTGGCGAGGAGAACCGATCGATCAGTACCGGATGGAGGAAAAGATGCTGAACTGTGCCATCTATTGGAAGAAGATGAGGAAACATCCCAGATCTTGCGAGTCCCATCAGTGAAACCGAATGGCCATCGCAAGAGGGGGGCTTGTGGGATGTATTTACCTATGCATCCTAGCCCTACCTCAAAACTGTGCAGTACTGACCTGGAAAACATCATGATGGCCAGAGCTTCCCAGAAAATGCACAGGGAAATGCAGGAAGAATAGGCTGCCACCCATTTTTGCCGATGTTATGGGCACAGAAGGAAACTGCCTAAAACCACCATTGGACTACCCACACAGTAGTCTGAAACCATTGGGAATGGCAATGCTGATTGCCAAATGCAACCTAGAATTGTGGGGAATTCATTTTCTTAAATCCCAAAAATGGGTGCAGTACCAGTGCTCACCACTATCCAAAAGCCGGCAGTTTAAAACCACCCTGTGTTTCTCTGAAGGCAAGCCAAAGTGCCTATTTCAAACATTGCAATATGTGCAAAATATTTACTGAACACCAGCAGACATTTGGCAGAATGGAGTGTTGTGTGCCTACAAAATCTGGGAAATGAAGAGCCCAAAACAATGCTTATAACAAAACTGCTATGGAGTCAGCAGTTTAAGTTGCACTGGATTTAAAGACACTAAAATCGAAAATGTTTAAATTGACTGAGTGACCTACTTTTGAGTATCACATAGGTTGCAATTGTTTAAATGTCATAGTTTTAAACTTAGAATCAGCCTTCTAGCTGCATATGTGAAAATGTTTAGTTTTATTTGAATGCAGGAACTGGGGAACAAAAAGTGACATTTTATCTGAAACCTGGCTTAAGGAACTGAATTCTGCCTGGCAACTACCCCCATCAGAAGGGAAACTTGAGTCACAGCTGTGTTCCCAGGCCAACCTTCCTTTTGCTGCCCACACTAAGGATATGCCATCTATCTGATAATTGAATTATCTGTGCTCTGCAGGAGAGTGAACAAAGCCCTCTTCACTCAGGCAAAGGTTTTTATTACCGCAGTCGTAAAATGTAGCTTCCTCTTGGCAGGAGCTGGGAGGGGCACTGCCTGTGAGAGCAAGCTGGCTTGGCAGAACTGGATTAACCAGAAATTCAACCTTGTGCTGAGGGTAAACCACACCCCTTTGGAGCCAGAACATAACTTTAAAAAGATGAATAACTCATAGAGCGGACATGTGAAAATTTTATAAAGGACACCATAATTCTTGTGATTTTTCTGCCCACATTTTAAGAGGTTTTTCGACCCGGTGGCATGTTCAGGGGGGTGTCAGCGGAAAAGTGGATATAACTCTAAATGTATGCATGTTGAAAATCTGAAACTTCATCGGTTAATGTCCCTACTCCCTGCGCACATGTATGTAAAGTTGGGTCAATGTCAGAAATTGAAAAATCAGTTAAAAAGTGAAATATGTGCCATTTCTGAATGCAAGCTCCCAGGAAGAGCAGAGTTTGAACAGGGGATACCTCCTGTAATGCATGATGGGTGCATATGATTTTAAAACAATATGTACCTCTGCAAATATGTATTTGTTTCAAATCTAGATTTGTGTGTAAGTTGACAGGAGGAGTGGACTTTCTGCAGGCTGTAAAATGACATCACGCTGACTCACAGTTCATTCCCCAATCAAATGATAAATGGAAGTTTGACCAATTAGAAGCTGAGAGAGAGGTAGGGTCAGTGATGCTAGAACACACCCACATTCTAAACACATAAAAGCAGACAGACAGGACAGATAGGGACCTTCCAAATCCATCTGCAGCGGGACGCTCTGCCGGAAAAATCCATACTTACCTCCATCAACCTCCAGAAAGCCAAACTAGAGACTTCAATCTATCCAGAACTAGAGACCCAGACCAGAGAACCAGAGAGAGCTGACCCAGATCACTGTGAAGTGCAGAGGCCAGACCAGACCAGACCAGAGCCCAGTCCAAAACCCTGACCAGATCCATGGCGAGGCCCATTTCACTCAAGAATATAGTGTGAGTACCTAGAAACTGTGCAGAACCAATCTCCTAGTTAAAATAATATAATTCAATCTATTTGATCTAAGTAGAACTGCCTCCTAACTGTCACCTGTCATTTGCAAAGCTGTCACTTGTCATTTCGTAGTTGCAAGCTGCACGTGTCTTTTTGAACTTTAAAATTTCAAATCTGAAAAACGACCGTTATTTAATCGCTCATATCTCCGCAACCGTTTGGGCTAGAGACTTGCAGTAACTTTCCTCTGATAGCTTAGAATCGTAGCATTCCTACCCCTTATAGTTTTACCGCAATCGCGGAACACGCATCCGCGAATTTTACCGCGATTTGCAATTTCTTCACATGTAAAAACTGCTGCTGCTTGCCTTCCATTTGCCAGAAATTCGTTTGACCTGCTAACTATCCCTGCATCATTGCTAGTGTGAGCCTGGACTAATATTAACTAGATACCACTCACCCTGAACCTCTGAAAGGGAATTAAAAGCGTTTCCAGCATATTTCTCATTCATTGCCAGCACATATCAAAGCAATTTGGGCCTGTGATTTCAAAACTCCTACCTGTTTTCTGTTGTCTAATCTTGCTGGATTGAACTGATTACATTGATTGCATTTCTGAGAACTGTGTGCTTTCCTCCCATTTCCTTGCATTGCATAAAGAGGGGGGGAGTGAATAGCCAGAGAAAAGTGATTACATTGTTTGGTTGAAATCATATTGCGTATTTTCTGTACTGCATTCATTGAATATTGCATCCACCTGAGCTTACATAAGGCATCCTCTACCACATTATACTTTTGTTCCTATTTACCAGTGTGCTACCTTATCCATTTCATGTCAACTCATTAGTGATTATAAGAAGTGTGTGAGTGCCAGATTCTCCGTTGTTGATCTTTATCATATTAGATTAAGTGTGCTATTCAAGTATTAATTTATTATAAAGTGGGATATATATACCTATTGTTTAAATTATCAAATAAACCTTTTAACTTGCAAAACAGAACTACTTCTTGGCTCAGTGGGGTCAGGGGGATTCCAAGAGAGGGGTGTTATATAGGGGTAGTCATCCAGAACGCATGAACTGGACCTAAAGATATATCAATAAGGGTTTTCATTCAGTATTATAGACTAGGCGTTGACTTAGCTGTAGTGTTGAATTGAATCCTCTTACATAACGCTATTAAAAGTTGGAATGCTCGAGAGTAAACTCCAACTCAATCCCTCTAAAACCAAGTTATAGTGTTTGGCCCAATACATCTTCTCAGGAATTGCGATGACACTACTTCATGCCCTGCCATTTTTGATGCAGCTACATCCTTCTTGTGCAAAGGTAAAAAATATGGGCTGCATATGGCAGGTATCCTTGGGCTGCAATGCCAATGTTTCAGAGGTTGTTCAATCTGTTTTCCATTAACTTAGTCTCTTAAAACCTATCTTGCCATTTATTTCCGAACCGCACCGTGCTGTGGTTGTAGGGACAATGGTAAACCCCAGACTTGACTATTGTGGCACTTTCCTTCTGGGAGCACCAGAGCGCCAATTAAACTGTTCAAGGTGGCCTAGAATGCTACTGTCAGACTGGTATAGAATATGCCAAGAAAGGTTCCCATTTCCAAGTATCGGGGGAAGTTGCACTGGTTGCCTGTTTGGAAATGGCTCGAATTCAGATTATTGTGTTGAATACACTAGTGCATTCATGGAGTTGCACCTAGCTATCTGGTCTCTAAAATTAAGCTCTATCAGCCATCAGCTGGTTCCCTCCTATGGAACAGCCTCCCCTTCCTTCTGCGCCTTGAGCAGGACTTTCTTAAATTCCTGAAGCTACTTAAGAATTTCCTCTTTACCTCCTCCTTCCCTTCCTCTCTCCTCTGCTAATCCCACAGTTGCCGTGATTGATGTCCGGGGCCCTTATGCATTCTCGCTCCCCTTTACCTCCCACCCCCAATCGGCCCAGCACTGGCACATCCTCTGCCCAGGAGATTCGCACTTACACCTAACGCGGCTCAAGTCTGTGTAGCACTCAACATTCCTAGCACTTCATCTGTGGCTGACCGATGAGCTCGGACTCCCCAGCACTTACCCCCTCTGCCCTCTTCCTTGCTGCCCTTGCATGTACTGAATACTCACATGGCACAGTAGGTTCGTCTTTTTTCCTTTTTTTCCTACCACAGCTCTTAAATATTGTGTTGTGTAATGTGTTTCACTCCGTTCTTCCCTCCCTTCGCACTGTGGGCGCTTTGAGACAGTATTTTACTTGCTGTATAAGTGCCTAACGAGCAATCAATGCTTCTCTATCATGGGCCCTTCTCTCTGGAATGCACTCCCAGTTGAACTAAGGAACATACCTTCCATTACTGTTTTTCGGAAAAATCTGAAAACTGATTTGTTCCAATGATTTTCTTTCTCAGTGTTAATGTTTTAAGTAGGCAAAGGAATTGAACATCTTTGCCAAGATGAAGGCTCTCTGCTTGGTTCCGGAAGGTTATGCATGTTACAAATCCGAAATCAAATCAAATAACAAACTCATGTCACTATGGTAGCTCCTTCGCTCCGGACATCATTTATGAGTGTAACCTTCATGGTTTCGAATGCACATGTTCTAGCCTCTTACCTTCTTTACTGAGTAAGCACCATTTTTATGTAAAGATACCCAATAAATTAACACTCTTGAGTGCTATTCAAATATGCTACATTTATTTTCACTGAAGATAAACCCACTAACTGCCCCTTTCCACCCAAAACCCATCCTCCTGGGATCTCTTCCAGCTATTTCAAGCAGTAACATTAAACTTTATCCAGAGAGTGTTTCATTGAAGCAATAAATGAGACTGTTGCAATGCAATATCTTAAGTTTGCCTGCAGTCACTTGATGTATATCTGCTCCTTTCACAGAAGTCCTATTAAAAACAAACATTGACAAAGTCAACGGATGTCACTGAAGTATATGTATTAGGTTGGCATTGGCCAAGCACTGCTAGCATATGGCTAGTTTATTACATTTTTTTCCAGTTTTTGCCATGTTCTGACAATTATGACAGTACCTAACAAATGCCTACCCCATTCCATCACAAAAGTCAAAACGGGTGCACCAATGCTTGCTTCCGCCCACGCTTGCATTGACCGAAGGCCGCATTCTATATTTCAGAAGAACCGTATGTATGCTCAAACGGTTCTGCTCACAACCAGACAAGCCCAGGAAATATGCACACACCCACGCGCATACACACAATCACATCCTCCCCACTGACCCCTGACTCATAGTGCACTCTCCAGCATGCAACTCCCCCGGAGAAGCACGTCCTTTTCGAAGACGCTTCACATACAGAAACAGAAAGATACTTCAGAGAATCGAGTGGTACATAACTGACCTCAGAAAAAAAAAAACATCTTCTCTCTGTATTTGTGTCTCCTTGAATAAAAGCCATCAGCTCTACTTACAGCATTAATGCTTTCTGCTAGAATATATCATGGCCAGTGTGCATCGCCGTCTGAAATGAGGCCTGTTGCAGGGATATATGATCACAATACCCAAAACATGTACAGTGTGATTAGTTTCGGGAGAAAACTAGTTACAGTATGAGCGATTTACAAGAAAAGCCAAGCTGGCTGAATCATCCGCAAAGAGGTATTCTTGCTCATAAAGAAGCAATGGCTTTCTCACTACTACAATGCAGATAATTATATGAAAGCGGCTAGGTCACAACACCTAGGGCTGTAGGAGTAGCCATGAAGTACTTTAGATGGCGAAAGAGCAGACCACATGAGTGTTAGCGAGTCATTTTATATTCTAGCATTTGCCTTTCTGCTTTAATTGGGACTGCTTAAAAGCAGTGTATGACTTTGGGCAACCTGACCTTAATTAGACAGGTTGCTGTGCCTTGTGGACGCGCCCACTCTAACGAGAGTTGGTTTGAAGCAAAGCCATCGTGTATTTTATCTACGGCGCTTTCTGTGCTCTCGTCAGACTATTGTGTAATGTTTCCCCCAACACTCTCACCTTACTGTGAGGGTTTTGTCAAAACATCTTTCATCATGAAAAATCTATTTAATATATTTCTACGATCGCTCATGCAAATATGCTTCGTTTTTAGCGTAGTCTGAAATAATACATGCTTATTTTTCTATCACAGGTATAATATTTGTTTTATGTACCACGCCTGAAAATCAATCAATCAAACATCTGATGATGGAGTGTGTGGGAACGAGAAATTCTAGACATCTATTTCTCAGTAGATTTATGTACGATGTAACATACTGGGCACACGACTGCTTTTGGGCACACGACTGCTTTTGGGAAAGCCTGATTGATGGACACTCGTATCAAAAGACGATTGCCGTAGTCAAGATGCTTGAGGACTGTAAGATAGAACTGTAAAATCCTTTTAAAAATGGTGTAAACTCTGTAGGAATTGGTCTGGATGTGAATGCTTTGTTTATGAGATTTGTGAAAGGTTATATTTTTTTTGTAACCATATACAATAATAAAAAACAAAAAATGTGACTATCACAGGTATAAGAGTTGCTTGTTTTTTGCATGTCATTTTTGCTACCAACAGTAATGTGATCATGTACTTTATGTGGGGGTAGGGGGTCATACCAAAATAAAGGCTGTAAATATTTTGAAGCCTAAAATACCAAATTTCGCAAGCCCCATTTGGTCATATTTCAGGGGGGAGGGTTTAAGCTAATACAAAAGGTTAAGGGTATTGAGGAGGGGCTGCAGAGGTCTCCCCTTGCATATATATGCAGTAAAACGGGGTAAAAATAAAGTCGGGATTTTGGGATTCGACATTTTCTTTTCTCAATAATCACATAGATCGCTTTATAGGTACTGACAAACATTGTGTAGTGGTCCAAAACGTTGTTTGGTCTTTGTGGATGCACAATGTTCATCGCTGCTCAGTCCCCCAAAAAGTGAATACAGTTTTAATGACAGTGAGGTTTCCAAGAGCCAAAACATTGTTTGTTATTCTTCAAGCCACATTCAGCCAGTAACAGTGACAGAACCTGCAATTATTTAAATGTCATTACATGCCACTTCATGGGACCCATTACAGGCACAGATGGCGTGTTTTGATAATTCAATCCAGTGGTAATCTGAAGGGCCGGCTCCATCCTGGTTTACCATTGTCATGGTGGTAACTCCATGGTATTTACTGAAATACCACCAGTTGGATTTCAGTAAACCCATCCTAACCTGTAAAGATATATGCTTAAACCTTTCCATCCTCATCTTGCTTTTGTATAATTACCGGGCCATTCCGACCTTGGAGGGCCCGGTAATTCCGTTTCGCAGGACCCGGAGCCGGTACGTCCCCATTCCCATTTGAGCCCCCATAGGGCTCAATGGGAATGAGGAGGATGGTAGCAGCGGTACCGTTGCTACCATCCTGGTCTGCTCGGGGGAGCCGCTCTGCACGCCTGGTCTGACTAGGCTTCCAGAGTGCCACCCGTGTGCAAATTCATAATGTTGCGGCATGGCAACAACGGAGCCAGTAGCATTACCAGCGCCGTTGTTGCCTTACTGCAACATTCGTAATGAGGCCCATTGTTACCAATAGCAGCTTATAAGAATGTAGTATTAGATCAAAGAGACTGACAAATTAAAAAATCAACCCTTGCGTTATACTGCTGCAATGTGAGAAGTGAATTTGGGGAGATCCAATGCGTTCTCAGAGAAACAAGTACTGACATAGGGGAGAGGCTATTGCACCAGGTCACAGTGTTCAAAAAGAGAAGATGAAAGGCAGTAACATAAGCTCAGCAGGGTTACTTATAAAAAATGAACAGTTTAATATTAAACTAACAAGGATACATTTGTGCAACAAACAGAAGTCTCCTTGACATAAGATTTCACAGTTGTACATTGTTAGCAACTCTCACTAAAATAACAGAACTCCACAGCATGGGAGTCTCAGAACTATGTAACACCTTAAGACAACATGGTCGACATATGCTTCACATTCCCCAAAGCCAGCTACCATGAAGCACTGGACATAGACTGGTTGAATAGTCATACAGTGAAACAAATCTGGACACGCTACAGGGCATGTGGCGGGAGCCCACATCACCCATGTCTGATTTAGATCCTCCAGGATGATGATTCCAAGATGGCCGCCGTTACAGGGACATGCTTATAGCCCGCAGCATGTCTTCTGCATTTTGCTGCAGCATGACGGCTTTATGTCCCGTAACCAATACTTATAGCCATTCTTTAGAGCCTTGGTTGCCAGAGTTAATGACTCCTTGTCCAGTCCTTTTAAATGTCTTAATGCTTTTCTTAGCACCCTTCTTTTGGCTACCAGGACATTATTATAAATATGCCAATGCTTTCCCGGTGTGCTCCTTTGGTCGGGTTTTGTAACCATAAAGGACTGCAAAATTGGGGTATCGTCCAAGGGGTTGGCCAAATCGGTTAATCCCTTTAAGTTGACCCATTCTGAGTATTGGTCAGACAGGCTCTTTATGGTCTTTCGAGATATGTTTAGCATAAAGCCTCCATTTATTGTTTTTTCACGGCCACACTCATCTCAACTTCCGCCTTCCTGTTCATGACTCCCATCCTCGATTTTAGCAAGCTGCGATCGCTAGACTGGGTTTTTACAACCTAAAATGATTTTACACTCTGGATTAGGTCCCTGGAGACAAAAATGTAGTAACTTATTGCTGTTTGACAACTTCTTTTCAAAGTAGGCTTGCGGTTGCTCTCAAAACAGCCATTCAGGACAGGGAGGTCCCTTTGGTCCATTGCTACAGTCCAGGCTAGCCCCCTCCTTTCTGATGGTGTTAGATTGAGTCTCTAAATTAAATGTATAGAGTCCTTTATGTTTAGGCATGTTATGTTAAGGTCCCCACAGATTATTAAAGACAATGACTCTTCAGACACATAGATTTCCTCAATAAGATTCCTTCTATACATTTCACCACACCCAGCTCCACCGGGTTCCAATAGACGTTTATAATTGTCAGTTGGCTCTCTACCTTTTTTGTTTGGACTGAGTTATTGGGCTGCCAACATAAGACCACTTTCTGCACAAAAGGATTTGGGATTTCCACGTTCATCACTTCCAGACTTATCCCATTCCATAGGACAAATAAAAGTCCTGCAGATGTTCTTCCCATGGCTGCCGCTTTGACTGGGTTAATGTAGCCATTATAGCCATCCAGGCTAGCTTTGCCACACATCCAGGTCTCCTGCAGGCAGAAAAAATCAAAGTCTCCCAGCTTGACTTCTCCCCTTTTAAACAAATTGGAGAAACCCGCATTGTTTCATGAGGCCAATTCCAATGACTTGGGGTTGCTCCCCTCACAATGCTACTTAGATTATGGTCTTGTTAATACGCCCAGCAACCAAGAACATGAGTCTTTAACTTGGATGTCTGAGGTCACTTTCTTGGGGATTTCCACCTTTCTATCCGATTTCAAGTCTCCATTCATTGTAATCAACATCCTCAATTCCTCCCTTGCAGGGTGGACAGTCTCTTCTTCTTTGTCTAGCTTGTTTGGGCTAATGGCACCCTTGAATATGTCATGTCCTCCACCTTGTCTATTTCCAATAGCTTCTCTGTTTGTTCTTTGTTACTCTGTTGGCATTTAGTTTTAGTAAGATTCTGCTCACAAATTCTGATCTTTGGCTCAGATGTTTCATTCTCAGGTTCCATCACCATTGTTAGGTCGAACCCCAAAAGTCTCAAGCTCCCACGTGCTTCCATCAAGGTGTGTTTCACTACTGATGAATGGATATGGAGAAAGACTGCACCCATATGCGTGTCGTCTATGAATTCAATCACTGACAAGTCCTCTCTAGATATCTTTCTCAGATTCGCGATGCAGTGGAACAGGGCTAGGACATTATATCTATACAGGATTAATGACTCCTCTCTGTCCAAAATTCCTTCTAGGCACGAGCTACAAGTTTATTCTCCTTTTCTTTCTTTTCTTGGTCTACGGTGTTCGATTTTATTGGTAGAGTGCCTTAGTTTAGGAGCCCCTTTCACTATTGGCTGTGTTATTTTATAGTTTTTGTCTGCAAGTGCTCTTTTTTGTTCCAGTGTTAGGAACAAATCGTCAGTAGAGCCTACGCAAGGTGTCTCAGTGGTATCCACACTCCTACGCATAGGCCAGGCAGGTTAGGCACTTGGGGGTTTAAAGTTACAAAAACCGGGCAATAATACTTTCTTCAAGCGCAGATTGCGGTCTTCCGGGATTGAATTCAAAATTGTCGATATTTGGCGCGAGCCGCCATATGTTATTCTGCCACGGTTTGAAAGTGGTTTCTAGTCTCCTCAGTCATCCATTGTGCACTTGCCTGTTGGCTGTCTTCTCTTTTGCTTTTGACAGTTATGGCATTTTCGTCTACGGGAATCACTTCCTTTGTTTCTACAGAATACACCAAACAGTAAATCTCAGGGAAAGAGGCTGATTCCACCTCATCGTTTTCAATCCCATTTACACCAAGCATCTGGTCATGGGGGATAGTAAATATTACCTCTTGGTTCTTACTGGCCTTATTTGCCTCAATATAGTCTTGTCCTTCTCTAGCAGCTGGAGTTGTTAGGTTCCTCGTAGTTTTCCTCATAACATTTGTTCTCATAAGCTGCTGAGGTTTTAAGCTCTTTAGCTTTGCATTTAGCTTTAACCTTCGTATATTTTTCCCCATCTTCTTCCCAAGTATTGAAAATAGGTTTGGCGTTTTCACAGGCAAAGTCTCCCCCTTGTTCTCAATCTCAATATGTCAGTAGGTAAAGATGCCCGTACACTGCTCGGAGCTGATGATAGACACTCTGAAGGTACTGAAGCCATGGGTAGGACTACCGTTAAGCTAGTCTGACTTGGCATTTGGTGGCCAACGGCATCAGCTAACTCCACGCTCATCGATGGTCCCTATTTACACTGCACCTCCTGATACACATGCTGGTTTTCTTGGTTTCTTTCGTTGACAGGTCCGATGTTACCCACATGACTAGGCCTAAGGCCTGTCCATACTGAGTCAGCCTTTTGTATTTTTGAAGTTCCAAGATGTTTAAACCTATCTGAGGTTCCAGTGTCCTTAACTACACTATTTCTGGCTGTGGTGATGTAGCTCTCTTTGGAGTGGACCATGGCGAGTAATGTTGCCTGGTCCTTGATATTGTCACTGATCGTCTCATGCAGTTTTAGAAAAGGAGCCAAGGCAATTGGCAGCATTGACATACCACTATGTAGTCCTGGGAAAGTAGAAACATCCCCTCATCCACAAGTGTTTTCGTGGCTGGAAGCCCCTGACCTGTCTTGAGTTTAAAGAGACAATTCTGGTGATTCTGGCATCAATGAGGGGTTTCCAAAGAGTAGCGCCCCTCTTTGCTCTAAACCAGATACCTGGTAGACCAATAGTAGGTCCTTACCCAAGTCCCCTAGCGTCTTCTCAAGTGACCTTTGCCTCACTTCTTTGAGTTCTCGTACATATTTTGCTGGGTGTGGTACCATAAGGCCCAGCTCTACTGTGCCTTATGATGAAGTATCCAACAGTGGTGATATTGGTCTTCCAGAGTCGGCCATTCTTACCATTTAATCGATTCTGGCAATGTCCTGTTTTATGGAGGCCTCCATTGCCTGGTCCCCTGACTTGGCCCCAAGAAATGCTAAATGACCTGGGGCTCTGGTCCTGCCAGAGAAGGCCATGAAGGTTCCTTTCAGGGGAGTAATTATATCTTGAGATAGCACTGGGGCGGAACCCCTTGAAATAGCTGATGTTGGCTTATCCAGGATTACTGGTGCTGGGCCCTTATATAACCAATTGTTCATTTTCCCCCGCTGTATAGTAGGCTTGCAGTTGGCCAGTTCTGTGGTCTTTCCCACTACTTCTGACATTTCTTCATCAGATACTTAGCCTACAATTGTAGTCCAGTTTTGTATTAGCTTATTTTAACCAGAAAAAAATATGTGATTTTTCCCTTCACTTGGTTCACTTGGTTCAAAATTTCCAAAGAATTATGGGGCTGCATTAGAGACTTTGGTGAGCTTCCTGTCCCATTTATTGCTAGCCCTGGTGAATCTAGTGGCTGCTCACCCTGCAGAGTCTGGGACAGAAGTGGGTTTAAAATCAACCACTAACTAACTTAAGCCTAAACCTGATGGTGGCAACAGTGCTTTTAAATGATTCATTTGTAGGTGCGTTGGGGATTGCCAATTCCAATTTCATTCTTGCAGCAAGTTTGGAAAGTTTGCCCTATTTTCATGGATAACAACTTTTGTCATTCGCAATAAGTCTGGTCCCACCCCCCCCCCGAAAACCTTAGAAACCCCTGCCTGAGGTATTGATGGGGGCTGGGTTCCTAAGCGGGCATCTATTCGCCTGCGGCCGACCTTCGAAATCAAACCAGGGTCTCTTTGCAGCATACTCCCTTCATCATGCTCTAATGAAGTGCTGCCATCTGGTCCCAGCCCTCGGTCTGTGTGTTCTGTGAGGGCTATGTAGTCCATAGGTCCTGAGTGACTGCACGCTGAGTCTCCTCCTTTTCTGTCGTTACCAAGGCAGCTTCTATTGCAAAGTTTCCCACAGACGGGCCTGCAATGTTTGCCTTGCTTGCCGTATTAGCAGTGTTGGCAGTGTTGACAGTATGTATGTTCAAACTTGTGTTTCCTGTTACCTCCATTGCTTTTACATTTGGGCACCTCTTCACAGTACTAACTTGTGTTTCCTGTTACCTCCATTGCTTTTACATACATTTCTGAGTGACTGGGCAGACTAGAGAGGCCAGGCTCAGCTCACTAGTTTTGCTGATCGTTGTAATAAAGCCCCCCACCAATGGCTCAGATTGGTCCCGTCTGCCCAGACTTCCTGGTCTCCCTTAAACCGTCTCCATAAGATCGTCAAAGGAGGCAGGTTTAAACACCTATTCCACAATTATCAATCAATAGTTAGTCTATCTAGGGGTACTGACTTTAAGCTTAACCACATAAGAGAGCAAATCCTTAAAGCATTAGATAAAACCAACAGTAGATCCTTGATCCTATTAGATTTACTGGCCACATACAATAAGATGGAACATACCATCTTCAGCATACTCTGGGATCCAGGCCAATTCTCTCACTTGGCTGCCCTTCTTAGAATATGTAGCAGCCCATGTCAAAGTAGGGCAATTCTACTCTCACACCTATACTTTCACACATTGGAACCACTTTGAATCAACCCTACCCCAATAGCTATTTAACACCTTCACAAAGCATAAAACTACAACTACCCACAATCCAACTCTATGCCAAAGAACCAAAATGAATTTTAAACTTACATGTTATCCTGAGAATAACCTTCACACAATTAAGTGACAACAGCCCAAGAATGGATGAAAGAAAACAACCTCTTCCTCAAATTGGGAGAAACAGAAATAATCTTTATTTTAACAGAGCACACTTCTATCATTCCCTTACACTGGCTAGAAGTGATAGGATTCCCAGCCACACCCATGACAAAAGCAAATAGCCTATGGATGATCCTGGACTCTGAGCAATCCCTTATGCTCCAAGCACGTGACATGTTTTCCAGTAACTCGGGGGGATTCCAGAAATTGGCTGGAGGCAGGAGATTACATCCAGTGTCTGTTATTAAGTGTGCAGCGTGAGTGCATTCTTCTTGTGGCTACACTATACTCAGGGAGAAGAGAATCCCAGGGCTGTGACATATCTTGACAGTACTTAGTACGGAGGAGAGAACATCAAAGAGTTGGTTAGAGGCAAGAGATTTCATTCTATGACTGCAGCTAAGTGTGCAACTTAGGTGCCATCTTCCAGTGGTTACTAGCACTAGGCTGAGGAGAATCCCAGTTATAACCTTGCATAACACACATGCAGCTGGCATTTCCTGTCACTGACTAGAGAGGAGACATCCCAAGTTTGGTTGGAGGTAGATAGAGGATCACATCCAGTGAAAGTGACTATGCCCTCTTTTGTGGTAGATGTCAGTAAGTCAGCATTGGGAGCTGTGTTGTTGTAGAAACAAGGTGGAGAGGAAACAACGATCGCTTTTGCACCACGCACTTTAAAGGGTTCAGTGTAAAAGTATTCGGTTGTAGAAAAAGGAGCACTCAGTGGGTTATGGGCAGTGAACAAATGTCGATCCTTTCTGTGTGGTAGGAAATTCATTCTGCGTACGCACTATATATGCAAAGAAGGGGCTGGAAGGTGTGTGAGGCAGGATATTGAGTTGGGTTACTTTATTGCAAGGAAATGATATGTGGATAGACCATGTTCTGGGAAGGGAAAATATATTGCCAGATTTTCTGTCCAGAGTGAGAAAGCCAGGCGGTGAGGGTGCAAAGAATGACGGTGGTGAGGAAGCGGACTAGTGGTAGGGAAAGAACTGAGGACGAATGGAACTCGGCAGCAGTGGAGGATGAAGTGTCAAAAGGGGTTAAAGGTGCTATAGAGAAGAGATAGAGCAAAGTGGATATGAATGGACCTTTAAAGTTGTTTTATAAAGTGAGAAATTAGTTGGTTGTGGATGGTGGGCTTGTGTGCAAGGGAAACAAGGTGAAGCTGCCTGTGAGTACCAGAAGCAGAATTTTGGAAGCCAGCCATGAAGGGATGGAACTTTCACACAGTATGATATTTCATTTATCCTTTCCTGCACCCATAAATGTATTTGATTTCGTGTCCTCTCTCCTGCATCCGAAATGCAGCGAGTGTAACTTCACCTCTCCTGCCCTAAAAGTAGTCCTGTTTTTCTATGTGATTGTATTTCTCTTCATCTGTGCTGAAAAATATCTGTCAATGAGAGCAAATTGATCTTTCCTGTACTGCTCCTAAAATAATCATGGACTAATGTTTGTGATTGAATTTTTCCTCTCTTGTGCACAAATAAAATGTGTGTTCATGTGTGTGATTTGATTTCTCTTCTCCCGTGCAACAGTTATAACATCATACCTGCCTTTCATCTCCCTCGCGTTCACTCTGATCCTCTCCTTTAGGTCCTCGTGATTACAGTCAACATACCTCACAGGTCCCATCCACTTCCAATGGAACTAGCCCAGTAGTCACATGGAGAGCCACCCTACATGCTCTCACTTTCCTTTCATCCCTTCCTCCCAACACTTGCCCGCACTGCCATTTATACGCTCCCCATAAAGGTTCTTTTGAAATGTTCTACTGCCCCATTCATTTCTGAGTGGTATGATGATGTTTTGACATTTTTCATCCCAATTTGCTGTAAGAACTCTTTCATGGTGCGAGAAGTAAGTTGCACACCATTGTCCATAAGCACTTTTGTTGGGCACCGTTCCTGTTGGAATATTCCATCAAGAAATGTAATCACTGCTCTAGTGTCTGCCTAATTTACCACTGCAGTCTCCACCAAGTTCAAATCCATCAACACCATCAACACCCACTCAAATTTCTTTCTACCATGCAATCCATATAAAGGTCCCAACATGCCTAAAACTACCATCTCCATTGGCATCTGGGGCAACTCCATTGGTGTCAAGGGTTGTTATTATCCCAACAACTTACACACCCCTTCACTAATTTGTCCACATCGTGGTCCATTCCAGGCAAACAATAATCCCCACAAACCCTTCCTTTCATCTTCGTCAAACCAAGGTGAAAACCTTGGGGACTGTCAGTGAAGTGGTACAAGGAGCTGGGGGCCATCCAAATGTTATGGAGTCAGCACCTGCAGGTGGTACACAGTGCATTCCCATACCACCGCAACTGATTTCCTGAACTAAGGCAAGGAGCAGTCGCAGGAGAATACCAACCAAGACCAATGACTACTATGGAAAGAGGGTCAAGTCCAACATCACGAAGATACCTCGCCTACTATTGGTACTCCTTGAGAGTTTGTCCAACTCGCTAGCCACAAGCCAACATCTGGTGTTGGAATGAATGCCTTTCCATTTAAGTAAGACATTCTGAATTCCCGGGTGAGTGTGAAAATACATTGCTTTCTTCAGCACTGCTACCAAAGGAAATCATTGAGCACATGAGCCAGACTAATGCAGATAGAGGAAGTCAACTCAGAAAAAAGACTGAAAGGAAATGTACCTGTGTTGACCATTTGAGGAGACAATGAACCTACATTGTTCTTCTGCTCCTGCTAGCATCACTCAAATTAAAAAAGGTACCATTTCCCCATGACGATAATGTTACATTCATAGCAAGCAGCTTTTGCTCTTCTGACTCGTGATTCACATGCTGGGAATATAAGAGGGAGCCAGTTCAAAGCTTTTGTCTGCAGGACTCAGTAGGGGGCAATCTGACAAATGTCCGGGGGAGTTTTGCAATCCGAGGTGGCAAAAAGCTTTCAAATAAGCTCAGGACAACCCTGTTGCAGCCCACCTGCCCACAGTCACATGACCCAACCAAAGACCAGCCGAGCCCATAACACTATTCAAAGGGAGAAAAGCCCAAACTATAAAAATCAGCTGGCTCAGTCAAAGTGTCTGGGTTGTTTAAGAAGGAAATGGAGAAAGGAGTTTGGAGGAGATTAGCAAACAAGAGGTCTATTGAGAGGAAGGCTGGGAGGAGAGTTTTGGCGATTAGAGGGAGGCAGTTATATTGAAGAATTGTGACCATCTGGATACAGAGTTATTGAGGATGTTGGAGGTAGAATTTTGAGGAGGCTAGAGGGAGAATTATTATGCGGTGAGAGAGTTATTAAGGCTGTTAGAGGGGGAGTCTTATCTTGAGAGGAGGAGTCAAGAAGACTGGAGCAAACTAAAGGAGCAGATGGAGAAAGATGGCGACAAGAAGCACCCGGTTCACAACATCCTCTAGATTACCAGCATGAACTGTAGCGTCCCAACGTGAAGGAAGGTGAGATACCTGCTGAAAGCCAACCTGCCCAACCGCTAGGACTGTATGAATGCCCAAAAATAAAAAGCGGGTGGGTCTAATCAGGTTTTTGAAACTGCATACATTGATTAACCGGCCCGGGGGAGATTGGCCTGAATTGTTAGCTAGAGCAGGAAACCATTTGGAAGGGGGAGCAACCAGAGAAACAGGAGACAGAGGGGAATGTTGTTTGACTCTGGCCATCAGAAGGTGTACTGGCAGACTGACAGACCAGGAGGGAGGCGAAAGGTAGAGCAGAGTTCTAAGGGTCTGTGGATCAGTTGGATATGAGTGTAGGTAAAGTATTGGATGTGAGAGAGAGTGGAACCAAGCATGAAAGTTGGAAGGTGTGGTTGTGAGAGTGAATATTAGTAGAGCTAGAGAGGATGTTGAAGATAGGAAAGCATGAGAGTAGAAAAGTGAAAGGTTACATTGGTAGAAAGAGTGAGGGAGTTAAGGGAGAGAAGATTTGTGAGTGAAAGAGAGAGGAGGTCGATGTGGAGTTTGAGGTTTGAGATAGAAGAAAGTATTAGGTCACTGGGGAGTGTAGAGGTAGAGAGGTGGAATTTGAGAAGACTGGCAGGACAGAGGAGGAGAGAGAATGGAGATAGGAGTGAATGATATGATGAGGGGCGTGTAGAGAGTTAGGATTCATGTGAGAAGATGAGTGGGACAGAAGTGGAGAGAGGTTGGTGATAGTGGACAGGGTACTATAGAGAGAATGAGAGAATAGAGGAGTGTACAAATATCTTCTACAGGGGTGCAGAGGAGGGGAGAGAGAGGGGGAGCGGGAGAGCAAGGGAGACAGGAGAGAGATAGAGACAATGGAGTTGACAGACCGAGAGAGGGGGGACTAGGAAAATCAGAAGAGTGGAAGAAAGAGAGAGTAGGAGGCGAACAATGGAGAGAGTGAGGAGGAAGATGCGCAGGAACAAGAGAAAGAGAGAGAGAAAGAGAGTATGTAGGAAGACAGGCACACTCTTGAATATCATTGATCAATTTGTGGGGCACCAGGAGATTCGGGAATCACTTGAAAGTGCCGTAGAAAGTAAGGTAGACAGGCCGCAGCCTTTAGGCCCTCACCGCCAGAATATGACAACTTAGACAGTAGATACTACTAATCATTAGTTGCATTACACCACTGGGGAAGATGAGAACCTGGGATAAGGTGGACTGAGCGTACTGGAGTTCAAGGGACGAGTTAGGTACCTTCCTTACTCATAACCTTTCAACTGTTTTTCCTTAGTTTGTGGAATTATTCAGACCATCCATAAGGGTGTGACCTGTTATGAATCCTGCTCCCAGCTCCATGGATAAACTGAGAAACAAGTGACAAGAACCATACACGATAATGCAAGTCCTCAGTAACCAGAACTAGCACATCTTGCAGGATGATCAGAGAATAAACACTCAGATCTGCCATATCAGTGGGTTAAAAGCATGAAGGAAATCAGACTACGGATCACTCATGGGACACCTGGTTACAAACAACTACAAATACTTTTCCGACAACCTGAAAAACACAGGATTGTGCTGATATTTTCATCAAAACTCCAACGGAAGCTCAAAGGTCCATACACTGGATCAAGACACATCCAGGAAAGGCAGCCCACTTTTGGCACTATCGCCTACTGTTAGCAGGATGGAGAATTATTGAAATAGAAGTAGAGAAAATGCTGGACATGGGAGACATAATTTCCTCTTAGCAGCACTTGGTGTCGTCACAGACCCATTTTTTTTATTGTGTTATCCTTTGTAAAAGACCAACCCTTTGGGGGAAGTGGCTTGAAGCTGCCGCGATCGGCATGACTTCGTACAAGCTCCTGGCGGGCCCGATGCACGGATTATAACAACGCCGCCCCATGCATCCGTTTTTTGCCGAAAACGAAGCAAGGCGTAGGGGTACCTCTGCAGCTGTTGCAGGATAAGCGGCATCCGGAACGGGGACCAGCTCTCCGAGTTCGGAGGCATTCAAGTTCGGAGGGTCCCCCGGCGGCAAAACGTCGGTCGCTCCACTGAGCCACAATAAGCGGCGGAATGGGGGAGGGGCAGGCGAATGAAGACAGCATGGACCGCCGAGTGAACCATCCAATCTAAACGGTCCTGCACTTCCCTGAAGAACATTCCGTATGCCTGCAGCCCATCGGCGGGTCCCGGAGGGTGTTCAGCTGCAGAGCGGTGAGGAGTCCCGGCGAGTGCGGCACGAACCGGGAGGTGAGGGGAGTTCCCGGGTCCTGTCCTGCCTGCTCGAGGATTCCGCCCTGGCTCCGTTCCACATCCCGGGCCCGAATCACCTCTGGGGACGAAATCCGATGCTGCCTCCGCTGCTGGTGGTGGTTCGATCGGGATCACAGTGATGCGGATCCGACTTGCCACGTATGCTGAATGCGAACAGGCCTCAAGGCAGAAGAAGAAGGCTTAAGGGCGGTGCAGTGACTGCTGCGCTACCATCACGCTGCGCATGAAAGTCTGATCGCAACGTTACCTGATCAGACCTGGAGACGGGAGGCGGTCACAGCGGGCTTGCTGAGGTAAGGTGAGGAGTGGGGGGCACTGAAAGCTGCAGACCCCTTCCAGCATACACCCATAAAGAGACTTGAAAAGTGGGGAGGAATACCGAAGCAGGGAACTAAGCCTCCAGTACATCGTTTGGAGCAGTGGCTCTCATAAGATCTGCCAGAACCTCACAGTAGGCACAATCTCCTCCCCAAAGAATCGGTTCTCACCCCCTCACTCCCTCAACGTGCACTCATCTCTGCTGCCCTGCATCAGGGTAGCCAAACTGCCAGAGGACAGAGGGGGTGAAGGAGTGGAGTGGGGGCAGCTGCGAACAAGGATGTCCAGAAGTGGGAAACCCTCGAAACAAGTGGACATTGTGTCACTAATGGCCAGCGCCTCGACAGAGCGCTCGAAGAAGGGGGAGACGCCAGAGGCACTCCCTAGGGAAGAGGGCCACGCCACTGCAGCATCGGCAAACAATACAGCACAAATGGTGACCAAAAATGACCTGCAGGAATTACTCACGGCACTGACAAAGGAAATCCACAAAAGCACAGAAGAAGTAACTAAAAAAATAAACTCCCTGGACAAACGAGTGATTGAAGTGGAGAGGAGGACAGCGGAGCTTGAGTCAGAAGTCTGTGACCAGCGGTTTGAAGGCGAACTAGAGAGAGATAAAATCAGAGCTCTGGAGGAGAGGTGTGAACTCCTAGAAACCAAACAAGAAGATGCAGAAAATTGGTCGAGGAGAAACAACATCCGCCTTCGAGAAATAGCAGCTGCCATCCCAGACACAGAGCTAAGAAGCTACGTCTCTCAACTGCTTAGATTCATTATTACCCTGCCGGATGAAGCAAAACTAGAGCTGGCCCGAGTGCATAGGGCGGCTCCGAGAGCTGCATCCAACTTCCCCCAGACGTCCTGGTAAGGGTGCATTTCTATCATCTCAAAGAAGAAATCATGAACGAAGCACGAAACATGGGGCAAATAACATTTCAAGGATCCAAAATATCACTATATCAGGACCTAGCAAGCTCCACACTCCAGAAACGCTGAGCCATGAGGTCATTTATGGAATGGCTGAGAGGGAAAAAAAATGCCTATCACTGGGGCTTTCCAACTTCATTTAAATTTACCTGGGAGGGGGCTCAAAGACAAATACGCTCACCAAAAGAGGCCCACAAATTCATGGGAGTCGGGGACACGGGAGGCGGGTCTGACTCGGAAGAACCATCCCAATCCCAGCACAAGAAACCCTCAGATGGAGAATGGTCGAAGCCTACCCAACGACGCAGACCCCGAGGTCCACCAAGGAAAAGCTCCAACCCTGGATGATCTAAAAATGTACATCTACATAAGTCTGCGGAGTGGGACACCTTCACAGGAGATCAAGCTACCCGTCGATAAACAAGCTGGACGGACCTGTGGATCCAGCGGAAGAGGAGAGGCTTATATTGGAGCCTATACAGTGCACGAGACAGAAACTGATACAGCACGCAGCGCGGCTGCACGGCATAATTCCTAGTTCTTCAGTTCACTCGGCGGCCCAGTTGGCCGGAAGAAGCGCATCGACGCCACCAGTTCCCCAGTGGCAGTAGGATAGTGCTCTTCCTACATGTTTGTTTGGGGGGGGGAGAAAGTGGGGATTACCGAAAGACATACAAATACCCTGGGCCAGGCTGCCCTTGTGGCGCGGCACAGAACTCAATTTCACATCAAGACGGGTCAACGAAAACAGCAACAAAGAACCACAGAAGCATTGAACCAACCTCAGGAATGGAAGATCACTCTCAGCAGGCGGATATGGACTTAAACTCAGATAAGAAAGGAACAGGAAAACATGGCTGACACGAGCGCAATAACAATCTTATCATGGAATGTGCAAGGGCTCAACTCGCCACGGAAACGAAAATCCGTAGAACACAGGCTTGGGCAACTAGCGGGGGACATCGTGTTGCTTCAAGAGACTCACCTGTTACAAGAAGATGAACACAGAGTAAAATTCAGCAGGTACCGGAAAGCATACTTTGCCACCGCGGGCCAGAAGAAGAGGGGAGTGGCAATACTCCTCAGTGATAGAGTTCCCCTAACAAAGATTACTATAAAAAGAGATCCAAACGGGCGATACCTCCTACTCAAAGGGATGTTCGAGGAGCTCCCGATCACCATTGCTGCAATCTACGGGGCCAACTCTACTCAATCTGAATTCATCACAAATCTTATTTCAATTATTTTAGTTTTCCAAGAAGGGCACCTAATCATGGGCGGGGACTTAAGCTCAATACCGAATCCTCAGATAGACAACACCCTTCCACCAACTAAATCCGACTATGCAAACGCACTCTCACTAGCCAAGCTACTAAGGGAAACGGAAACCGTCGACGCCTGGAGGCTCTTTAACGGGACCTTGAGAGATTACTCTCACTATTCCCAGGTACATAAAGGCTTCTCGAGAATCAACCTTATTCTAATCTCAGGAGTCATCTACCCATGCTTGGAAACAACTGCAATACACACCTGCATGATCTCGGATAACGCTCCAGTGACAGCGAGCCTAGCTATATCGGGGCAAAAGCTCCCTGCACAAAGACACTGGAAACTGAATGAAGTTCTGCTCCTGGATGAATGCATCAGGTTGGAAGTCGAGAACACGATAGTCAACTACTTCAGAGAAAACACCACAGAGTCCTCTCCTATCAACATAATCTGGGACGCAATGAAGGCAGTTGTCAGAGGCTCGCTAATCAGCGCAGGAGCGGAACAACGAAGGGTCTCCAACATAGCCGCATCCAAACTGGAGGAGAATGTGAACCGACTGGAGACAGTTTTGAAAAGGAGATACTCCAGAAAAGCCAAGAGAGAGCTAAGAAAAGCCAAAACAGCCTTAGAAATGCACTGCGCTGACCGCACTGCTAAGTCCTTAGACTTTACGAAACAGTTTTATTACATGAAGGGGAATAAAGCGAACAGAGTACTAGTACAAAAGCTGAAAAAGACTTGAAGCAGAAACAACATCCTTACAATAGCTGGAGCGGATGGCAAAGCTCTATACAGTGACGCTGAGAAACTTGCGGAACTATCAAGATACCACTCAGAAATCATGAATGGTCCGTCAACGACACTAAACAATCTGCCAAAGTACTTACAATCATTATCCGAGCAGAACACGACCCAGTTGGAGCATCTCGAGTCGCCTGTTTCGGCGGAGGAAATAATCGGAGCCATCAAATCGCTGAAATCCACAGCTCCAGGCCCTGTTGGCCTTTCTGCATCCTTTTACAAGAAATATGCCAGACCCCTGGTCGCTCAGATGGTCCAATTATTCAACTCCTTCCTTGCATCCGGCTCTGTCACTAGGTCAATGGCGGAGTCATTTACAGTCCTGCTACATAAACCCGGAAGGGATCCAGAATTGCCCGACTCTTACCGCCCTATCACGCTCATGAACAATGATGGTAAGATTTTTGCTAAAGTGTTGGCGGGCAGACTGGGCGCTGTTCTGCCGAGCCTAATTGACAGTGATCAGACTGGGTTTATACTTCGGAGAGGGACTCACGACAACATTCGGAGAACAATAGACATTATTGAACATGCCCACAGAACTGGGGACAGAATGGCAGTGATCATTAGATGCTCATAAAGCTTTCGATATGATGGACTGGGGATACCTGCGGGCAACCCTGGAACATTTCGGATTTGGCCCAAACTTCACCAAATGGGTTATGGCCAATTATCAAAATCCTACAACACAATTACAGGTTAATGGCAGGAGATCGGAAGCAATACAAATATCTAGGGGCACCCGACAGGGGTGTCCGCTATCGCCTCTGATTTTTGCTCTATCTATGGAGCCCTTTGCAGCCAGGATTAGGCAGAATGCCAGAATAAGGGGGAAAAGATAGGGGACCGGGAATATAAAATCGCTCTATATGCGGATGATGTATTAATCACAGCTACGAACTTGGCATCATCCCTAGATTCCCTATGGAAAGAAATCGATGAATTCGGAGCATTATCAGGGTTTAAAATTAATTTAGACAAATCAGCGGCCCTGGCGATTAACATCAGTGGGCTTGATAGAGCTGCCCTCCACCCATTAATGTCCATTCCATGGGCAAAAGGGGCAATAGAATACCTAGGGGTATGAATCACTAAGGATCCGGCCCAACTATACAATGAAAATTTCCCACATCTTATTACAAATCTCAAGAATGACCTAAAGACCTGGTCCTCCAGGGAAATCTCCTGGTTGGGGTGGATCGCAGCCATAAAAATGAACATTGTCCCCAGGTGGCTATACTCCTGCACAGCAATACCGACCCGCATCCCGGGCCCAGTACTTGCTGATATGCAGAAGAAAATACAGGGATTTGTCTGGGTAGGGAAAAAGCCACGCATTGGTAAACGAATAATGATGCGGGACAAGAATCAGGGGGGGCTGGGTGTCCCAGACACAGCCAGATATACCCCAGCAGCTCAACTATCACAGGCATTTTCTTGGGTACAGGAAGATGACGCCCCAAAATGGACCCAGATAGAGGAGACCTGGTGCCCGGGCAACCCCGCGGACCTCCCACACCTGCCAGAAAGAGAAGTGCAAGCAAATACTGGCCCCCTGTCTGCTACAATCACAACCGCCCGCTGCTGGAAAGCTGCAGCTCGGAAATGGGGCATCAGGGGTGGGCTGGGCCCACTATCACCTATCTGGAACAACCCAGAGTTCTCACCAGTCTGCGACCCCAATAGTTTCCAATACTGGAGGGAGGGTGGACTACTTAAAACAAGCGACTTCCTAGAGGAGGGCGCACCCATCTCATTTGAAAGATGTAAAGAGAAATTCGGGGTAGGGGAGAGAGAAAGATTCCATTATACACAATTAAGGCACTGGTTATCTCACAGAGCGGTTCGAGAGAAATGCGACAGAGAGCTAACGGCTCTAGAAAGCACCCTCACAACCCCGATAAAAAGAGGCAGAATCTCCACACTATACCGGCTCCTAGACAGGGTGGATCCCACGCAAAAAGAAAGATATATGATTGAGTGGGAGAGAGACCTAGGACAAGAAATAGAGGTTGAGGAATGGTCTAAAATCTGGACAAGGCTGCATAAAAGCTCGCAATGTATTACTAACAAGGAGGGCGGTTACAAACTCTGTTACAGATATTATGTGACCCCTTGTCCAAATCAACAGAGCTAATCCAAATCTCTCTGACCACTGCTGGCGGGGCTGCAGCATCCCCGGCTCATTGTTTCACATGGTATGGACCTGCCCGAAGGCAGAGGCATACTGGAGGGAGGTGACCAAACGCATCAAAGACATTACTGATCTCACTATTCCTTGGGACCCGGGAATAATTCTCCTAGGGGAAACAGGGGACGGGGCATTACCAATGTCAGGTCACATTCCTCAGTTGTGCACGCAGCTGCTCCTTGCAGCGAAAATGGCCATGGCCAGTCTGTGGAAACATGAGGATGGACCCTCGATTGCACTATGGTGGTCCAAATGCTGGGACATTGCGGTGGCGGAAAAGGTAACCGCGATCCGAAATAACTCACTCACCAAATCTATGAATATTTGGGACCCTTTCATAGACTAAGCAACCAAATTCCCGGCTCTATCTAGAAGACCACCACTCACCAGATGGCTGCAGAGCAGCACCCTCTACTGAACATCCCATAATCTTGAATTAGACTCACCTAACCCAGAATTGCTCACATATCCGCTAAGCCCAAAAATAGGTTCGGACAATTGAGTTATGCCTAACACGGACTAATAACTTATCTTCCATGCGAATCTGTAGTGCTGAATGATGTGATTATTGATTACGATGCTATTGTTGATGTTTTGGTAATCTGTATAAACTAATAAAATGTTGTTATGAAAAAAAAGACCAACCCTTTCACAATCACCATACAAAAAATCCAAATATAGACAAAAAAAGAAACATTCAGAGAAAAAAACAAAATTAAAAAAACACAATACTCAATAATAATCATTACAGTAGATATTATAATTTCATCTTCCTAATTAAAAAAAAAACATAATTTCAATAATTAATTATCTCATTCCTAAAATGTCATATACTTTGTTTAAACATCGACTTAAAGCTAAATTCAATGATATGGAGAATCTTTCCATATCTGCCAAGCTACAGTATCACAATAAATGTGTCTGCATTTTCCAAATAAGGCACACCTTAGCTTCCATGTTTCGTTACATTCCGCTAATACATGTTTAATTGACTCTTGCTGTTTATATTCTTCCATAACCTGCAAAAATGAAGATCCTTGGCTAGATGCAGGTGGCACCCTAGAATTTCTCGAGAGGGAACCAAGTTTAATCTAAACCTTAGATAGGTGATTCAAACTTAAACCAAAAATGATCGTATAATTTCTTTTTCATTGCCATAGGGTTTTGTCATAGGGTTACAATATCTGAGTCTATTCTGGAGAGAATTGCATTATTGAAGTCTGCAAACGTATTAATCTTCACCATTGTTTTGACTTCTAAAATTACTTTTAGGTCGTCCATCAAAGAATGACGAGGCAGTGCCAATTGTTTTGCATAAAGTAACAATGTCCTCCACAGCCATATTGTCTCCAGAGAGGACATGCCAACTTCCAGACTTATAACATAGCTTTGAACCGACATTGGAAGGGACAACCCCCATTTCCATAGCATCCCTTCTTCTCTATTAAGAATTTGTCCCATGTTTACATTACCCAGCTCCACACTGTGTAGCAGTATCTGAATTATTTTCATACAACAATAACCCACTGCCTGCTTTAGTGTAAATATTGATCATTTAAAATGTATGTGCTTAAGTTGAGCTGCTAACTATTTTATCTTGCTTCTGAAAAGGTCCTCACATTTATTTTGGGTGAGAATTAGAAACCATGAAACCCAGATACATAAGTTCTTTCACAACTTAATTTCTGTCAGAACCAGTAGTTCTGCTTAACCTTTTTTTTGTCCATATTCAAATCTTAGATTTCTTAGAATTTACATTTAAGTTATAAGAATGTACATAGTCCCAAAAACACTTGTTTACTTTGCAGACCAATTGGGTATAAATAAAAAAACAGCTCTTCAGCGTAGGCCAACCAGTTCAAACAGAGATGAGCAAGCTTTACTGGAAAACTGTTAACCATATTCCAAAAATCCTGAACATCTGCAATATATAAATAAAAAAGAACTAGGGCCAATAGACAGTCTTGGCGGAAACCCAGATCTGATTTTATTGTCTGGGATTGGGCTGCATCAGATGAAAGTCTTACCTGAATTGTGATATTTTGGTTCTTTAATTTGTGCCAAAGCCATTCTCTGTGGACCTTATCAAATGCATTTGAGAGGTCTATGCTTGCCATATAAATGGTCATAGACTTACCGCAAGCCAGAGATTCCAATAATGTTTTAATCATACTGTTTAAAAGAGTACCCATCTTCCTCCTGAAACCCACCTGGAATTTAGAGAGAATATTATTTTCTACTTCCCAAGCTTCCATTTCTTTTAAATGTATCAGAGCAAAGATGTTGCTTGAACTACCTAGAAACGATATTGGCCTATAGTTGCTGGGATTAGCCTTATTTAGATGGGCACCACGACAGCCAAATGGCATGAAGTTTTAACTGTTTAAGATGTCTTTAAACAAAATCTCTAACATCATAGAACACAGCTTTTGATCGAATTTTAGGACAACCAGTGCAATTTAATCAGGAGGCCCTGCTGACTGCTACCTTTGAGTTTTCCATTCTTTCAATTTCAAATGAAACATTTTCTGCAGGAATATGGTCCAGCCAAGTGCTTAGTGATATCCAATCCACCATAAGGATTGTTGACATCGCTACTGGACTCAAATAAACTTGCCTAAAGTGCTTTAAGCACTTCTCCTCATTTATTACTGTCGATATGTCATGTAGTCAGTTGCTGGTGAATTATTAAGAGGTTCCCAGAATCCAGCTGAATTCATACCTGCCATCAAGTTCAATATTGTTTCATTGTCCTTTAGATGTAAATTGACTTTATAACTGTAATAACGTACTGTCCAGGCCTGCTTTAGTTACTTCTTAGTAAGTTTACTTCAGTTCTTAAATTACATGTTACAAGTTCTAGATATCAGGTATAAGTCAATAACACCGGCACTCATCACCCAGGAAGGGAGGGACCAACTGACTTCACCTGGAACACTCACCACAGCATTCTCCCACTCATACATCAACATTCCACAGGCACTCTCATGACATCATCAATCACATGACACACCACATCAGACTCAAACAAGTACTTCACAACACATCTCCCTCCTTACCGAACACACTCACAAACAAGTACTTCACAACAAATCTCCCTTCTTCCCGAACACACGCACAGACAAGTACTTCACAAAGCATGTAATCAAATAAACACCTTCACGACACACCCAGTCCAAACTACTGTGCATGTTCTACAACAAAATCCCACAGCTATGCAATTCCACAACTACCCCTGATCTTCTCCAAACACCATCATTATAAACACTAATCTCCTTCCATCTGCCCCTGCCACGGACAAACTCTAGTCTCACACTCTAGACACTTACCAGCCCAGATCCAAGGCTATACCTACCCAACAATCCAATAACCTTATCCTTTTGCCCCCCCCCCCCCCGCCACAGGCGAGCCTTCAGATTGCCACCCTGAAGAATCACTTGCCATCCTGATGACAACGGAATCACCAATCACTAGACATCCAGGATGACAACGGAATCACCATAACTAAACAGAATTCTCATTAGTGTATTACCAACACCACTAGGAACTACCCATCAATATGCATGCCTCACATACACAAATACACAAATGGACTGAGCCAAACGAGCAAAACCCTACCACGCCAAGATATTCAGATCCTCCAACAACTTGAAAATGCTGGCCAGCCATCTTCAAGACCACCGACAAAACATGGGGTTGACCTAACCACTCATCTCAATGGCAGAACTATCCAGTCCCAATAATCGAACCCTGGCCTGAAGAATAATAGCCAGGTGACACATAACACATAAAGCAAAACAAATCACCATGCATCTTGAACAGCATCTTTAACTTTCGCCATTTTAATTAACTGGAGGGCGTCCTCTACCAGTAACACACTTCATCTAACTCAACCAACTGACCCTTAAAATGAGTCGACTTCTCCTAACATTGTACTACTGCCATACCAAATATCACTCGACTTACAACTCCCATTCTCCTTAGTGCAGTTCTCACATACCACTCACTAACACTCCTGACAAGGGCGCTACCACCAGGACTTACCTTACTCACAAATATAACCTTACAAAAACGCTACCTCACAATAGTTACTTATCCAAAACGCTATCTCCATAGCCTAGTAGTGCATACCACACTAAAACCTATAATTACTAAAGGAGGATACTGCTATAGGGGCGCTACCACCTAACATTACTCAAACACCAATGCAGTGGTACTACCTCCTGTTAACTCCAAAGGAGGCGCTACCTCCCTAATCTCTGTAGTGAATACTTCATGCTAACCCAACATTGCTATAGGAAAGTTACACTCCAGCAACTTTGCAGCAACATTCATAAACCATAAACGGAGGCGCTACCCCTATCCTTAGCAGTGCCAATCACTTACTAAAATACCGGCATACCACACGCAAGTTATCATTACTTATCATACTGAAACGGAATGCCTACCTTCTTCATGGACATACAAAGTTCATATCACCATCAATAGGCTTCTTATTCACTCTCACACTTCTCAAACTATGTCAATAATACATGTGATATTTCTCATAACAGATTAAACTTTGAACTAAAAGTCAATCTCTAGCACATTAAACTTTTAACTAAAACTTAATCTCTAGCCCAATTCCTTTCCTTGTCCATGGTCTACGCTTGACCTAAATGCCTAAAAGTCCATGTTGTTAATTTAACAACCTAACACCTAAAATTCCTCAAAACGTTAGACTAGCTCATTCAGACCCAAATAAGCTCCACACCATACTTCTTTGCAATTAACTATGCACTTTACTCTATAATGTCCAATAGTCCATGAACCTGCAAATCTTCAAAATTGGTTAGTGATCTAACTTAACGACATACTTTAACGTTTACCAATCTGTAATCGTACAAGTAATCATCAAACAAACACAACACCACAGTAAACCCATTCATCCTAGAATTAACTTCCAAAAGCGTTGTGCAACTCATATCTTCAACACAACCACCATGGCAGTTCACACTTTAGCAAATGATCGAATTGCTATCGCATTTCCATAATACATATCCACTTACAAAAAGTGAAATACATTAATACAATCCCTTTAACTTGCACTACTGCATAATTGGTTTTCATGCCAATGCCGGTATAGTGTACATCTATTATTTAAACACGGCGACCTTTACATTTACTGCATAACTCATTGCTCACCATACTTTCACAACCTGCACATGTCACCTTATTCGTTGGCCGCTTCACACACCTCAGCTACTGAGGTGGAGCGGCATACTTTCTTCACGAGCTGCCTCTAAACCCCTCTCTTGCCGAGACAGTGCAGAATAACCAATAGACGCAGCAGTACCTTGAATCCCTTCCGGATACAACCACGTGACAGTGTCAAGTCGCATCCACCAAACAAGGTTCTTTACTCGAAGACTGCCGCTCTCACTATCGCAGCCGAATTCACTGCCTGAAACCCCGTACTTGGAACTGTTACGTAGACAAGCAGCACCTGCACCTTCCATTTCTGAAACACTACACACGAGGTTCCAAAGCCTCGCCAACACCGACCGTCTATGTTGTGACGTCATCATTCACTACAGGTCAGTAGGGCAGTGATGAGCTCCTTGACCAACTGTCACACACTTATACTTGCTCCCTTCGCCTTGTTTCTGCAGCAACCTCATCTTTGGGAGTCTTTACAAATAGAACATTCAGTTCATCTCTCTTCAGGCGGAAACTCTTCACTTAGCATTCCGCATGGGCCTTTCCAAAACAGGAGTTTTGCCACCTTTTGGATCTCAGTATTCACACCAGCACCGTTCTGAGATGAACTGCTTCTTGTTCCAAGTGTCCAGACTCAGTACTCCCAAATCCCCCGCTGGGTGATGGGTAAGCTTACTTGGCCCGGTGTTGTCTTTTTCTTCTCTCCTGGTCCTGATATCTGCTGCACCCCCCGCAGCAGTCCACTTCAGTCTGTCTTTTCTTCTTCACTTTTTTCTGCAGCAGGGTCCTTCTTTCAGAGATCCCCGTCGCCAATTTAATAACGTACTGTCCAGGCTTGCTTTAGTCACTTCTTAGTAAGTTTACTTCAGTTCTTAAGTTACATATTACAAGTTCTAGATATCAGGTATAAGACAATAACACCGGCACCCATCACCCAGGAAGGGAGGGACCAACTGATTTCACATGGAACACTCACCACAGAATTCTCCCACTCATACATCAACATTCCACAGGCACTCTCATGACATCATCAATCACATGACAAACTACATCAGACTCAAACAAGTACTTCACAACAATAACCTTTAATCCGATTTTTACATTTTTGTTTGATTTATTTCCTCTTTTTATAAGAGATGGTAGGATTATACTTGTATAACCTGTCTGGGGGGCGCTGTTGCGTGGCTGTCAGAGATGGCTGCTGCCTGAGAGGCTCCGGCTGAGGGCACTATATCCTGATCGAAATCCTCTTCTTCTTGGACCCATCTTCTCCTGGCTGTTAGTCTGGCACTGGCTGAAGCTGTATGGCACCTGTTGAACTTGTTTTCTCCTCCTGCGGGTGAGTTACGGGCGAGTTGAGGACCGTGAGGTTGGAGAGGAGCCGGTGGTGGCCTTGCTGCTTTCCTGGGGCTGCGTGTGGGGGAGAGGTGCTCTCCCGCGGCTTGTCCCGTGCGGCACTTCGCTGCCCCTTGTCCCCCTTAGTACCCCTGGGTGTGGGGACTGGAGCTGCTCTGGTCTGCTGCTGTCGGTGGTCCAGATCGGGGCACCCACCGGAGACCCTGTGCCTGTTCGGCCCGCGCTGCACTGCGGCTGCCTCGGCTCCTGCCCGGCGCGGGTTAGCTGTGGCTCTGACGTTCCCTCTGTCGGCCGGCGCTGCCTGGGCTGTGGGCCTCTGGCCCCACCGCTATCTGCTACCTGGAGGGGCCCGCCGCCTCCCGCATCTGCTTGATCTGGCTCCCGGACCATAGAGGGGCCGCATCTGCGGGCTGGGTGGAGTGCGGTGCTGGGAGCACTCAGCGGATTCTTGGCTCCCGGCTGGCGTGGCGAGAGGAGCTGCTGCCCGTTCTCCTTGGGCCAACTGCGTGCACCCTGTGGTGGCTGGGGAAGGGGGCAGGAGGAGCCCGCTGGGGTAGACTTCTTGTTTAGCTCAACTCTGGACTGGCGGTGAGGGCTGTTTGGCACTGCCTGGACTCTGGGACTGGATGCTGCTGAGGTGAGGCGCCCTGTATAGCATTCTCCACCACTGGCTTGGGGCTCACCTTCCACTGCTGCATGGTTTTCTGCCTGGCCCTACTGTGGGCGCCCAGACTGGGAGCGGGGTGCCATCCTGGGCTGGTGTACATTCAGAACATTCTTGCCTCTGCCTCGCTCTGCCCCTAGGGGAGGACCCCTGGCCCTGTGATGATATATTTGATGCAGTGACGTGCCTGTGCCCCTGGTTATCGACCCATACGCCACCTGCGACTGGGCCTTCTCCTCTATTGGTCCTTCTTCATATATCGCCCTAGTGGGTTGGTCTCCCTTGGCCTCAGGCTACCACCAACAAGGGACTAAGCTCTGCTCTCTGGCCTGAGAGATTTGGGAGATCACTGCGCCGTGGTGTGGCTACCCTTCAGCTGGCACCCAATACCATTGAGGAGGAAGTTGGGGGGTGTCAGCCAGCTAAACTTTGTGTGCATCACAATGGGACCGTGGTCTTCTTCACCTCTCCTGAGGCTGCTGAGCGCTTCGCCTCGAACCTCCCGGACTCTGCGGGCCCCTCGGTTCGCTCTCCCTCGCACTCCAAAGGTGCCAATTAGATGTGATGGAACGACAAGCGTCAGCCCTGGTTGACTGGTCCAAGAGATATCTCTTAAGGGCTGAGGCCTTTCGGAGGGCGCTGTCAGCCTACAAGACACCACCAATACCAGCAGGCACTGCTGTTTGATTGTTTGTTTCTTGGTTTGGTTGGGATTGGGGTGGGGTAGTGGTGCCGGTAGGTTACTGTTTCTGGCATGGGAGGGCTTCGGGGGGGTGAGCCGGGGTACTGGCTGGGCTGTTTTTTGTTCATGGTTATCTCAGCTATTAATGGACCTTTTAACCACTCATGTAGACAGAACGGGTCAGCTTGCGTTACACGACCCACGCTCCTTACCATAGCGCCCTCTTGGTTGTACGGTTATACACATGGTGTGAGGGGGTAGGCTAAAGGCTCTTTCGGTCCTGTCCTGGAATATAAGGGGATTCACCAACCCCAAGAAGACTCGGCTGATTGCGAATTACTGCATGAATCATGGGGTTAACATACTATGCCTTCAGGAAACACATCTCGCCAAGGTGGCCAAGGGGGCCACTCTTCCTAGGCTGGCTGGATGGGGTATCCATAAGTATGATTCATCCTATACATCTCACTCCAGAGGAGTAGCCATCTATATTCACGGCTCCTTGGAATATAGGCTGTCATGAGCAACTTAGGGATAACGAGGGTAGGTTCTTGATCCTGGCGGGAGAGCTACATAGTGTTAAGGTACTACTGAATGTGTACGCCCTGAGCGTGGACTCCCCGGAGTTCTTCCATCAGTGTGCGGCACATATTCACACATTTCCGGGTTAAGAGATCATATGGGCTGGGGATTTTAACTTAGCCCTCACACTCGGGCTGGATAGGTCAGTGACAAGTCAAACATCCTTACCGTCAGCAGCCAGAACCTGGGCTGCCATATCTCAGTACCATGGCCTACATGATGTGTGGCGATCCCTACACCCTGACACTAGGGAGTATGCATTTTTCTCGGGAGTGCATGGCAGTTGCTCCAGAATTGATCACATTATGGTTACTCCCCAGCTTCTAAGGGATACCGTTGAGGCTTCCATTCTTCCCCGCACCCTATCCGACCATTCTCCCGTGCTGGCTAGCATTACTGTTCCTACAGATCCCCCGGGCCATCTTCGATGGAGATTTAGGGCTCGCTCCCTGGAGGATGTGGCCTTCCAGTCTGAATTGGGCCAGGATATTCAAACATTCTTCCAGTTCAACATTGACTCAGTCCCTGATCAGGGCATAATCTGAGAAGCGTTTAAGGTCAACATACTACGTGGATGTTGTATCTCTAGGGAGGGTGGAGTACTTAAAGCCATTAGGAGATCTATGCGTGCCCTTGAGGATAAAATTGGAGAGGGGAGAATCGGCATGGCGAGGCGGACTCCCATGAGCTCCGTCGTGAGCTTTCGTCCCTTAGGGAGGAATTATTGCACTTGGCCATGAGTGAGGAAAGATATTTGGGGGACTCCATCCTAGTGATGAGATCCGTAGAAGAGTACCGCCCGAGTAAAACCCTGGCTTGGGCCATTCGGAAAGAGCGACAATCTACTGTCGTCACCGAGATTGTGGGGCAGGATGGGACCTTAGTCAAAGACTCGCAAGGGATAAACACCGAATTTCGCTAGTACTATAATCAATTATACACGTTGCGGCCACTACCAGTCCACGATGCTCTGATCCTGTATCTTGATGAGGTTGATACAGACTGATTCAGTTTAAATTTATTCATCAGGCCTACTACTCTGCAGGTTCTTTCCTGGGAGATCTTCGGCATGCAAAGGTGTGTCGGCACGAAAGCCGACTTTTACCCCGTTGCCTGGTTCTGCACCCGCATAAGGCCCTTCTGGTCCAGCATAGAGGCGGCAATGAGCGTGATGCTACCCTTGCTACGCACATATACCCCATATACCCCAGAGCTTTGGTTGCTGGCTCTGACAGATGGTGACAGCTGTGCAGAAAAGAAACTGTTAAGCACGGCCTCCGTTTTGGCTAGGTATCTCGTTGCCAGAAACTGGGGGGAGACCCAAACTGCCTACCTTTTCTAAATGGCTGGGGCTTATGAACACTGCTGAGCGAAGGGAGACTGGATATGCCTCTTTCGTGTCCATGCTCAAGTTACCCAAGGGTTATTAGCAGATCCTACTTGGACCCCAGGATCAGGAGAAGATGACCTCCAGTGCCCCAACATGTCTATTCCATTCTACGGTAATCCTGTTTTGCCTGCCTGGAGCTCCATCCACCTACTAAAGGGTGAGGGACACTATTTTGCAGCCCTACGAAAAATGCAGAAGCATACCTGGGCAACATTGTCATTCACAGGAACAGCTGGGAAGCACATATGATTCACCACTACATTGTAGCTGGAACATTTAGGAGTAGTAGATTCACTACACACTTAGTAAAATGTCATCTGGTGGTACCTTCAGGCTGCTACCAGGGGTTCCAAGCAAGAACATAACAGTATAACTACAAATGTGTAAGGCCAACAGTATCCAGAGAGGTCTTTCCCAAAAATCATTAAAAAACAGAAAGTATTTCTGGGCATGGTTAGATGCTTGGCACCACAATGATGAGTTGTAAGAGTCAATGGGCCTCATTACGATCTTGGCAGTAGCCATGCCGCTATTGGTGGCATGGCTGCCGCCAAAATCGGGTCCGGGTTCCCAGATGGGGAATTATCGGGCCATTCCGAGATCGGAGGGCCCGGTAATTCCTCCCTCCACGAACCCGGGCCCAGACCTTCCCCATTCCCATTTCAGCCCCCATAGGGCTGAATGGGAATGGGGAGAGAGCAAACAATGGGCCGATTACGAGTGGCCCGTTGTTTGCTCCCTCTTCCCCTTGTGGTACCCGTTAAGCACGCCTGGTTTGACCAGGCATTACTTACAGGGTCCCGCTAGGGGAGCTTGTAATGAGGCGGAACAGGTTTAACGGGTCTGCCTCCTTTAGCGGGTCCCGTTAACCCGTTCCGCCTCACTTGTAATGAGGCCCAATGTGTACCAAATAGGGCTCCATTATGAGTGTGCCGGTCCGGAAACAATGTTGCCGGTAAGCCTACCAGCACTGTAGTTTCCGGACCGGCTCACACTATGGATTTGCACTTCTGGAGCCGCTGTGCCCGACAGGGATGACCCTGCCGGGCACAACGGCCATGTTAGGCAAGCCGTCACGGAAGCACTGGCACTGTTAATAACGGTGCCGGTGCTTCCATGGTCCCCATTCCTATAGAGTCCCATAGGACTGTATGGAAATGGGCTTTTATAAATTACCGGCGCCTGACTTCCTGGACCGCTGGGGTCGTAATCCCCCGGTGTTACCGGGAAGGAAGGTACTTTTTTCTGGGTCTGGTGGCAACCCGCCGGTATCACTGGCAGGGTTACCGCCGGACCCGTAATGAGGGCCAATGTGTACCAGAATCCAGTGTTCTAATGGTAAAGAAAGAACCTTTACAAAATTGTGTTTACTGCAACAACCACTGCTCTTGATAATGTCAGAATTCAACAAGCACTCCATATTGCAAACAAATGTGTCCAAAGTAGATTTGGAGGCTTTACTCTGTCAAAACAGAAATAGAGTGGGGCAACCCATCCTGTCCATCTTTAGGAAGTTAAACCTGAGTGAGAAAAACGACACTATTGTTGAGTTAGACTGCTTGACGTTTCTGTGGGTGATTCCATGGGATATTCACTTTAAGTGTTACTTAACAGTACAAAAGTGTACTTTAGCCAGTGACCACGCTCCCCTCACATGGCCCGCTAACGCTAACAACACCAATGTTAAGGCATGGGTTTCTTACCTTAAATGATACCTTACAACATACCTTTTGAAACAGGAAAATGTAAGCTGTTACTCCTTTCCCCATTGAAGCTCTAAGAGCAGGTCCCAAGGAAGAAGGGGAGATATGAGATAATGTCCATCACCAAATCATGGGGACTGACAACATTCAATGGTTCAAGGGGCTGGGGGCAACCCTGAGCTAGAGGATGTTGTAACTGTAGGATGGATATGTGGTATTATCCAGACCATCCCCACTGGGTCCCCAAACCTAGGCCCAGAGCATACACAGGAGCACAACATATGGAGTCGTCCCCTGCAATTTTGCTGGCTTTCCTTGGTTTAGGACTTTGTTTCCCTCCCAGCCAGGCTTAATCCAAAGCCTGACTGAGAATATGGGTCTGTTTGGATGAGCTCTGCTTTAAGAGAGAAAACAGTTGAGGAATCTTTTTTGATGATATCACTTAATGACCTCTACAACCTTGTTATTGCGAAAATTGCACTGTCGCACCGCATCGGTGCAACATGTCGAGGCAGGACGCGAGAAGACCAATACTTGCAGTTGGGATTCATCCGAGTAATAGTCAACTTCTAAATACGACCTTAACGCACAACAGTGATACCGCAGGAAATGCCCTGATTTGAGAAAGGCACATTGCCGAAACACGTGTTATCATAAAGGGCCACCAATAAAACCTACCAACCACTTTAACCACCAATATACTTCTGGAATCAGTATAATTGTTTCTGGCGCAGTAATAAGGTGTGATCAAAGCCCTTTCTTTCTGTTTTAAGAGAGCCCTCAAGATTCCTAAGGAATGGGTATGCCAAAGGATCCTCATAGTGTCAAAGAGACTGTAGCCCTTCTCTCTGTTAGTCATGTGACTAGGATGGAGGTGGCCTTTTTATCTGTGTAAAATGGCTACGCATGGTGGAATGCATGTTGCCTGTCTGGGTCCTTTTTGATATCCCACTCCATTAAAAAAAAGGAATATATCTTTTATTGCCACAAGCACCTGAGGTGTTACATGCCTATCACGTTTCCCTTTTAATGTGTGTAAGAGGAGGTGGCCATTTCTGTCCACTGGATAACTTTACCCCAGGAAGGGGGACTGTATTTATCCCCAAAGCACTTTTGAATGGACTATGCAGTTCCCTGCTGGGATAGTTTGGATTCAATTCCTTTGTGTGACAGCCCTTTCTGATTCCATACTTGTATTTTGAGGGACGATCTGCCATTGGCCTTTGTAGCTTCATTCCACTTGAACCCCAGAACAGCACCCTGAGACATTTTCACCAAAGACTGCCCAAATCCACACAACTGGTGCCCCTTCGTCTCTTCCTAAACTCTTTCTTTCCTAAGTAGGACATGTGTTTCTCATCTGTGATTGAATTTTCCATTTTAGGAAAGACTATTTACCGAACTCTAAGACTTCTTTTGAAACTTTTGCTACTCAACCTGTTACAGTGTTGCATTTATTTTATGAAATGTTTACTTGCCTTTTAGTGTAGTGTTTTATCGCCTGCTTTTGCTTACATAAAGATTATATGTTTATAAAAATATAGTGTGTGTATATTCTCTCATTTGGTATTATTGATGGTGCACTCCACTTCCTGAAACTAACGGCTGAGATACTCTGTCACACTGCCACTTAGAAATCCTGGTGAGTTTCAGGGAATTACTGGTAGCTCTAAGTCAGGAAGGCATCCCGAGAGATACAGTCCACATTGCTTGAGGAAAATACACCTAACAAGCAGGACTCCAAGGGTGAGGGAGTGAGACCTCACACAGGTCTAGGGCACTAGATGGGGGAAGCCCTAGACATAAGATCAGGCCAAACCCCTCTCATCCCACCTGACCATAGACACATGGTCCAATCACAGACCACCCAACTCATACTGCACATGTGCAAGCCACACCCCTAAATTGCACCCAATTGTGGGAGAGGCTAGACCACTTGCTAAGTCAGAAAATGAGCGATGTTCGAAAAGGAGCTGAAGGAAGGTGTTTGGAGGAGATTTGTGATCTAGAGGTCTTCTAATTAATGAAAGAGTTGGAAGGAGAGTTTTGAAGGTTGGAGGGAGAAATATACATTAGAGGAGAATTGTTTCCAAGTGGCAAGAGAGTTATTGAGGAGGTTAGAGGGAAAGTGTTTCAGGAGGTTACAGGGAGGATTGTTACCATCTTGAAAGAGAGTTATTAACAAGGTTAGAGTGAGAGAGCTATCTGGAAAGGAATAAGGGGGGTTGTAGAAGGAGGAAACTATTACAATCAGGGGACAAGGGCAGAGAGAAGATAGAAAGGGAGATGAAGTTACAAGACCAGAAGAATAGGGAAAAGAGCAGAAAAATTGGATGATAAATCATTCAATTCCCTCTTGTCCACTTTTTCGAAGATAGGACAATCTCTGCCCCCTCCCAACTGGTAGGAAACAAAATATTGCTGTTTACCCCATTAAAGAGCTTTCACAAAAAGGAAGTCACAATTGTCAGTTCAGGTTTAATGTAACATCTGCTCTCTTGGTTAACATCCATAAAGAGTTATTTTGATGTCTATGAAATTATCTTTCAATATAAAAGGATTTAGCTTCCAGGTGGGTGTTTTTGTTGGTTGATAGTTACTGAGAGGTATAGTTAAACATAGTGGAGGTCTTTTTCTGCAACTTATATGATGGTCCAGAAGAAATCGAACTTTGAGTTTGTTTTGTGTTGTGACAAACAGTGGGCTCCCATCTGTTGGATGCAAACATTTCAGATGTCTGTGAAGCACAAGCCTGATTGGAAGGTATGTTACTCAGATCTACCAACTGATCTCAGATATTTGTGAGGCCTCTCCTGTCTAGAACATGGCCTCTGCTGTTGTTAAGCTCTCCTGCTACCCATGTACACGTTGCGCTTAAACTAGTTTGTTATTTAGATTCTCCTTTCCGTTTATAATTCCTAGGTGTGGGAGAAAAAAACACACCACAGTGAGGGTGTTGTCATTAATACTGACATCACTTAAGCACCAACTTTATTATTTGTCAGAATTCACTATGATAGAATTTGAGGGCTCTATTTTGTCTATGAGAATAGTAATGCCTTGATGTATGTTTGTGAGCAAACTGGGGCGTTCAAAGCCTACCCATTCTTGCTGCAATTGAACAGTTCGTCCAACGGGTGTGCCTTTTGTGAGAAGGCACTATCAGCCCCATTACTCTTCTGAATTTATAGGATTTTAAAACATTTTACGCAGTTGTTTAAGTTGCTGATGTTGCCAGAATCATTTGTATTAGGTTTGGTCATCAGTTCTTAGTTCCTTCATCTGATGTCTGAATAGCTCACCAAAAGGCAAGAAAGCACTGGGGCTGACCAAGTGTGAACGATAGGGTGTTGCACTATCAGTGACTAGAAAGTTGCAATGGATTGAACAAATGATGTGAATTGTATCTAGTCTCTCATATTTGTAACTATGCAAAATAGTTTCCTTTTCTTTTTCTTGGCTGAAAATGTGCAAGGGGAAATCTCAGTAGAAAGCATTCTCAAGTCAAGTGCAATACGATCTAAAAATGTTTTAGTTGATCTTCTTTGTCGTCAGGGTTAATTTCTGGGGTTACTCAGTGCAGGACTAAATTAAGTGATGAGAGCAACTAGCAGGAAACTACCCTGCACTCCTGATGCAGGCAAAGTGGTGAGGGAGATTTCAAACTATGACCTTTCATCACATCTACCATCCCACTGAGTATGTCTTGAAATTCATAGGTAGCCAATGCCTACTTCACCATAAATTGCAATACTTTCAATTAATAGTGTGGCTTTACAGTGACCTTTAATTAGGAAATGTGAAAGACTTGAACAAATGATAACATAATACATAAACTACCATTCAAATTCTTTCGTAAATTGATATAATTTGTGCTCGAGGTTGTCACATCTCAAAGGGGGGTTCCCCAAAACTGAAAACTGAATAACAGGACACTGAGTATTCCGCATAAATTTTCTTCTATGATGCCTTCCGAGGGCAGTTAAGTTCTTCACTAGTAGTCCGCACATGCACGTAATAATCACATAATAGCCCATGGAGTTCCTGGCCTGTAGGCCACTCTGAATCAAGCACCAGAACTGTGCAGAAAATGTATCTTCATAAGTTATGCTGATCTTTCTGAAACTCAGGTAGAGGTAGAGGTTTTGATGAGGTTTGATGAATTTCAAAATACATGGCTGTGCCATGTTACTGTTGGTCTTCATTCATATGAGTTGGAATTCTGAATCAGGTTTGGTTAGATCCAACTTACATCATTTGTGACAGATTTGACAAAATGATAACCTGGAGTATTAATGAGTCATTATTCAATTAGTCAAACCTGTGCTTTAAGTTGTCAAGTATATTAAGATTAACATTTTTGGTGTTGAGTTTTTACTAGTAAGCTTCTCCAACCTTGTCTTTGACAGTTCACATAGTCACTGTGCGTTAGTAGAGATAACTTTAATATCCAGTAGGCAAACTTTAACTTTCCCAAGATGCATTGGGAGATCTGTTTGTCTTGGCTTTCACTTTCTCACAATGCTTTAAAGGTTCTGTCTTCACTTAGAAGTGTGCAATATTTTGTATGTATTCTTTATTCTAAATATGCTTTACTAGGGCTGGCTTCAATGTCAGCTCACATTCTCAATATATTTTAAGAGATTTGACCCCATATTGCAGTATGCATCCAGTGTCTTTGTTCTCACTTTCTCAATATGTTACAGGAGTGCTGACTCCAACTTACAGGATGCAATGTTTCTCTGCATTCACAGATGCTTTAGGTGTTCTAACTCTAGGTCCAGTATGCAATGATGGGTAGCTTCCCTTGCTCATTATGCTTTAGAGGTTCTGACTTCAATTTCCAGCATGCACGGCTTTTCTTCAATTCTGTTTATTAATGTGCTTAAGGAACCCTCACTCAGGTTCCAGCGCGAAGTACTTCTCTCCAGTTTAGCTTTCGTAATATGCTCTAGGAACTTACACTCCACTTACAAGCATGCAGAATGTTTCTCGAAGCACTCAAGAATCTCACAGGTGCTACCAAGCAGATTTACACTGTCCAATTCCTTTCTTAATGTGCTCCAGGAACTCACACTATAGTTTCTTGTATGCAGTGTTTCTCTTACTGTCAGATTTTTCAGTAGTCTTCTACCTCTGGCTTTGGGCACTGAAGTGCATCCATTGTACCAGAGGCTTTTCCTTGGTTTCACACTTCTGCTTCTGTTGTTTGCTCACAACTTTCCTTTCAACTGGCAGTCCAATTGTCAGGATGTGTTCCACTGGTTTTGGCTTTTCCCAGCGGCTTGTGACTCTCTTCCACTGGTTGTTCCCGCCTCCTCCTCATGCAGCCTCAGACTATAATTATCTGGCAGGGACTCTCCTGTCATCCTTTCTGCTGCTTGAGACTCTGGATATCATTATGAGTATGGCAGTTTAGGTAAAAACTGTGGTAATGCAGTTGTAACACTGTTACCAGTGCATTACCACCACAATACTTCATCTCCATACTACGACTTTAGTGGTAAGGTAGAGGATTTTCAATCCTTCAATTTAAAGTAAAAAAAACAGCAAAATCAGTGGAATTACCCCCAACAGTAATTCCGCCATAATCCTTATGGAGTCCTATGGGGATTTACACTAACTACAACCACTTGTAATACTGCATTCATTTGCAGGACCAGGTGGTGTTAACAGTAATTTTGTTGGGCAGTATTTCAGCAACTGTATCATCAAAAAAATACCAAACTTGTAATGAGGTCCATATGTGTCAAACATCTGATGGCCCACACTGGCTCAACCTATCTTTTTGGGATATCCACTGTGTATCTTATCTCTTCAGCACAATAGCCTTCTGCGGAATCCTGCAACTATGCTCATGCTGATGGTGGTGATGGCCATTTCCTCTCTGGTTGATAGGCCCTTTTTCCAGTCCTAGTTCTGTGGCCGCAACACCCTGACCATAAATAAAGAACAAATGCACACAATAGGATGTTCTGCTGCACACCACCAATTCCATTTCATCAAAGAAATATTAATTCAGCATAATATTTTACAGGTGTGGCTTTGAACAACTTTAAGGAGACATCCTTAGGCAGGCATTTCATAGAACTTGCTTTGTCAGTTATATTTCGTACAATACAAACATTAATGGGTTTTTAGAACATACTGAAATATAAACCTCTTATATATTAAATGACCTGCAAAATGTGAAAGTTAATTAACTGAAAGGAGTGCTTTTAGATGAAACTATAAGGTGTTGTGAAGAGAGAGATTGGGTGTCCTATCTTCATGTCTAGTACCCCACCTTGTGACTTGTACTGTACTGGGGCACAAGTCATTGTGTGCTGATATGGGTGCCAAAGGGAGAGTGCTGCATATGGATTGTCTTCTATTAGTACCCTGCAAGGGACAATGAACTTTTATCAAGTGAGTTTATTGGCTGTCGGCAAGGTTTTACCAGCCCCACAATGACTTACCTGCTCCCAATGCTTGGTGCGCTGCGTGAAGTTCCTTTGTTTTCTCGACTGGCCAAAGAATGGACTTTATGTAGTCCCTTGGTTCCACCATTCATGAATGGTGCCGGTGCATCCGACGAGTTGTGCTCGTGGGTGCCGGTCTGCCTGCCAGGTCAGACCTGGTGGGCAGAAAGTCACCCGTGAGCACAACTCATAGTTTCCCACTCCGGGAACTACGGTACCGGCAAGATTACCGGTACCGTAGTTCCCGGACCGAGAAACCCGTAATGAGGCTCATTGTGATTACTTACTTTTAAAAAATATATTTTTCATGGCCGCCATGGAAGGGAGGAAGGGACTACGTGTTGTCTTTGCATTCTGATCCATGGAAGCCATTTTATTTTTTCTAGAGTTGTGGAACGGTTTACATGCCATTTCCCAACTCAAGAAAAAATACTATTACTACCCCAGTACATTGTGCCGGGGTACTAACTGCAATATTACACAGTCAGGGGAGGGCATTACTGGACCTAGTAATGCCCCGGGGCTTTGTTAAGGTCCTCACAGTAACTCTGGCTCCGGGACATACTTGTCCCAGCAATGCTCCTCCAACCGTGTAATATTACTTAAATAAAGAGTACCTGTGTGAGTGATTTAATTTCTTACATATACTTCACTAACAAGTTTGTGGGATACATGACAAATACTACACCATAGCTCATTGTCAGTATAAAGACCGCTACAGCAACATTCCATCTTGCTTGGCCATGTTAATGCAAATTCAGTTTGGCTTTATTGAGCAAGTGTATTTCGCCTGTCCTGCCTGCATATCGGAGCAGACTCTTGAGCCAGTTGTCCAGTTAGGCACCAGGAAGGTCAAGCCAATGTGGAAAAGCGCACTAACAACATGGAATTTTCCAGGATATCAAACATGTAATCCAGGGAATACATTTGGCATTTAATACGGTTAACAGACTATTGTAGTTTCATCCAACATTGTTTGAATTTCTTTCATTACACTTTCATCAGATGGAAGTCACTTGTAAACTATATGTTTTAATTTCTTTGATTAGAGTTGGCTTTGTGTTTTTTGAGGTGGCTCATGTGGTTTAGTGTTGTTTGGCAACCCATCACCAAACTTCCCCGTTAGCCCATTGCTCAAAATGCTGCTACCCCATGTCACCTACCACACTTTTACTCTCTGCCCTCCTGTTCTCTTGTGCATCAGGCCATATCCACCTCTCCAGGCTAACTTTCGTGCATGATGGGCCCCCCTCTCTTGTGGGTGTACCCTCATTCAGACAATTTGTTTATGGTAGTCCTTCTTCATGTTCCATGCCATCCTGACCTTCCTTTTTTGGGGGTTCCCACCTCATTTACCACCTTCCCATTTACCGCATTTTCCCCAGTAAACTGGTGATGCAATTCTTCATTGCCTGACAAAACAGTGCCTCTCACTGAATTGCGTTTTGGTCATCTATGCTGCTCTTGTGTTTTTGCAGCTGGGCATTAGCAGCGATCTATAGTTTGGAGACCTTCTTCATGTTTTGTTGGTCAAGGGTGTAGCACAATCCAAGGCCACGTTACCTAGCCAGATTGAGACTTACATTTCAAGTCATGTGAGGATTATTTTGTGGGCTGATAGGGGTTGGCGGGGGCTATCTGTAATCTGAAGTGCATGATAGAAGCCATCCCAGCCATACAGATCATGCGATCTTCAAAAGTGAATTTACTCTCCATCTGCTCCATCAACAAAATACTGAGGAACCATAGGACCACATTTCCTAAAATGTCCACTTGTCCTCTGCTCATTTAGTGTATAGGTTGTATCCTGTCTTTAGCATTTTAGTAATTATGTATTTTTTGGGCTTCACAATAAAAGTAATTTTAGTAATGTAAAAAGGGATTTCTTTAGGGACAAAGAAATGTTAAACAAAAAAGCAACCTAGCAATACCCTGTCTCCCTGGTACCCTCCAATGTAGGGCTTGGTTAAGTCTTTCGTCACAGTGACTTTAGTTAAAAAAAGTCTCTCTGATGTTCCCCTTTCAATAAATAACATGGTGACACACCAGGGTGAATAGTTGCATCGGTGCCACCTTCCTCGGTGCCAATTAATCCAGTGGTGAAGTGCTTGAAAGTTCAATAAATCTCATGGCAACAACATAGGGTGAACAGTTGCATTTGTTCTGCCTTCCTCTGTGCGGCTTAATTCAGTGGTTGAGTGCTTGAAAGTTTCCACAGGACCCATTGTCGACTTCTCCTTCTGGCAATAGGGCCTACAGGTCACTGTCTGGGGTCTGCCCATCCACCCCAAATTTGGTACAGGCTGATATTGAGTGTAAAAGTAAATTAACAGTTCTGTTCCTTGTGTAGCTCCACAAGGAAAAGTGTTCAATCAAAATAGCCTCTCTCTCTGGGCATGTACCTGGTGTCATTCAGTTTACATGCAACTCAGTTCCATCACAAAGTCCTTTTGCTCCCATGTGGACCTCTCCCAACTGGCCACAGGAATGGTAGCCCCAGTCAGGTGATGCACACACAGTTGATATAATTCTAGGCTTTATTTTAGCAAGATTTGCAGTGTCTCCTAAAGATGAGGTAGGCCAGGAGGCTCTCTAGGTGCCTGTTAGGGTTCTACTTTGCTTCACTGTCCCAATAGCCTGGTACAGCTGCGCAAGTCCATCTAACTTCCATCCTCGTTGAACCATTGCTCACTTGTACCTGGGAGGCTGCCTCTAAGTCTCACTCCTGACCCTTGAGCTGTCGACTGACCTCTTTGCAGATCCATCACTATTTGTTACTTCCCAGACAACAGGTAGTTATTGACTTATGTCCAAATGCCAATGGCTCTGCAACATGAGATTATGAATAAACATATCACCTTGATCTAGACTTAAGTTTAGCTCTCTCCTCGTCCTCCTCCAATTTAGGGATTGCTTTTTCTCCTCCTTATTTTCTCAAACTGCTACTTCTCTGCCTCTCTCTCTCCCCTCATTAAAACTGTTTAGTGCCCTCCCTTTTTGTTGAGCTTCACCTCCTCTGAACTGTTTTGCACTCTTCCCTTTTCCTTGATGTCCTCCTTCACTAATATCTGCTGTACCTTTCTTTGTTCCTGAATGTTCTCCTCCTTTTTGTGTTCTCAATTGTTCCTTAGTTCTCTCCTCCTCCAGCCTCTTCTTTGCTCCACCCGCTTTGTGTTATCCTCCTCCAGCCTCATCTATACTATCTTCCTCTCCTGCATCCACAGCTCTCTATGCACCTCATCCAGCTCTTAAATATTCCCCTCTCTCAGCTCCTACACCACCATATGTATCTTCAGATCTCATGCAATGCCATCTCTTCCTACACATTCAGCTCTCTGCATTTCCACCTTCTGCTCCTTCAGCTCTCTCTGCAGTGCCACCTCCTGCATCTTCTGCTCTCTCTGTATGTCCACCTCCCCCTGCTCATTCAGCTATCTCTGCACTTCCACCTCCCTGCACCTTGCTACTCTGCTACTTCAAACACCCACGCCCTTGTTATCAGTGCTCCGGCTTTCATTGGACCTTGTTCCCTTCCCGTAAACTGGGATTATGTCGATGAATTAATGTATAACTGGTAATTAGTATGGATTGGGATTGGTTATGTGGTATTACTTCAGTTGTATTTGAGTATTTGCCCTCTGGAAACTCTGCTCCGAGGAGTAACCCTTTAATAGGCTGGTCTGTCATCCTGGAGCTCTCACAAGATACATGACCTGCGAAATGCATATGGGGAGTGCACAAATGGAAGCTAGTGGGGCCTACTGACATACAGCTGTGCCTACACAAGAGAATCTTGTTGTGAACTTCAGCTGGTAAGCTATGGCTTCCAAATTTCAATAAATGATGCCTGTGGAGTTGTCTCCGTCCCCCCGTCCCCACACCTGGTGTTGTGGAGAGACAAGGAGATCCTCCCAATACAGCCTCCATACCACAAACCATGCAGCAGGTGGTGGGGCCTAGCCCCATAGTTCGTTGCCACACACACACCCTGCAGGCTTGCAGGGGACATCATCACATGCCCACAGGAACACATGTTCCAGACTCCACTCTAACAGGATACAGATGCCCTAGTTAATGCCTAGAGGATACAGCAGATGCCTAGAGGATAGAGATGCCTATAACACCCTCTTCCAGGAAGGCACTCTGCTTCACTCAATACTCATCTCAGGACAGAAACATATGCTCATGAATGCAATATGTCACACTCGCTTTGATATGCACGTTGTCTCACTTTGTATAGGGACCCACATCACATTTCCCTCACCCTATGAAAATTCCACCACAGGACAACCACATGGCTAGATATAACTGAATGCATTATCTTGTGTACTATTGAACAGCACATAGTGGACTCTGTTACAACGCATGTTGAGGGGTTGCAATGATGAGCCAGGAGACCAGGTTGGGTTAAGAGACTTTAGTGGGTTTGTGGTACATAAGTCACAGGTAATAAGTTTCAGGCAGGATAAGTACATAAGGGAGGGAAGCATCCACCGGTCACCCCTCTGTTCAGCTCATTTTCCAACTGAACAGGGAGAACCTTGGCACTCACACCAAAACATTCTAGATGGAACACTATAATACAAGCATTCCAGGCACAGGCTCACATATACTTAGGAAACAGCTAATGAACCAGGATAGGTAAGACATAACAGACTCTAATCACCAAATAGGTTCGATCTTCATAGCTGTTCCACAGAACTACAGATCCCAAAATGCATTGAGCCTCCCATCGTGCAGAAAACCACCACATCAGAATGCTTTTCTCAGAATGCCTTGTGGGTTGTTTTAATGTGAGTTAGTCCTGTTCAGTTGCAGTGGCCATGAACTGATGCTGATATATCTAACTGCCCATGTATCCTGTAAATACCTGCAAGTAACTGGATATGTATAATGTATCTATGTACAATAAAGCAACCTGTATTTACTACTATGGCTCCACAGCTGGTCTGTGTATGGACACGGACCTTCACTCCAGGGTATTTACAACACCGGTCACTTAAGGAAACTGCCTTCACAAGACTATGTTCCCACAAACCAGCTAGCCCCCCTCAATACAGATGCTGCAACAGGACTTGATGTTACAAGAATTCTGCTTCACTCAGAGCAGAGGACTCAGCACCATGAACAGAACTACAAGTCAAGGAATGCACGCTGTTCCACTCAGTGTAGGTGTACACCGACAGGTCTACATTTCTGAGAATACCCTTAGCCTCAGACACTACAGATGCACCTCTTTAGGACTACATATCACAGAATACACTTTGGTTCACTAAGTACCGAAGTCCCCATAATTCCACCTGTCCAAAAATACACGGGCTTCATGAGGGGTTGGGCGGAGCAGTACAAATGTGGCTTCATCCCTCTTACCGCCGCATTACCGCTCAAACCAATCCTGACTTTGGGTGGAAAGTGTGAGGTTTAGCTCCAGCTTTTTTCTGGAGGTAAAAACCTCCCCTTTCCACCCATTTTTGGTGCTATTTGTGCAAAGCGAATAGTGCCGTTACTGCCCCATAGAGTCCTGTGGATTCTCCAAAAAATAGGGAGTAACAGACTTACCACAACTCCGGATCCAGCGCTGACCAAGTTGTGGTAACGCTATTTGCGTTGGTGGTATAACGGTGCAATTACGGCCGGGATACCGCCAAGGCCGTGATGATGCCCACAGTCTCTCTCCCTTTGGAGGCCCTCCATAAAAGTGTTACATGTGCCTAAATGCACAATTTATAACTATGCTTTCTTAGTGCAGTGATTCTTATTGGAATACATATATTAATATCCACCCTGACTCTCTAATGACAGATGCCTGAACAGAATTACATATTACAGAATGCCCTTCAAAACAGAGGGCAACCCTGCCACAGAGCTACTTGTCACAGGATGCACTCTTCCTAACAATATAGCGGATCCTTCATAGAGTGGCATTCAATGTAATAAACGGTGCCTGAGTACAGAAGAACACTCACAATATTACATGGTCCAAATCTCAGCACAAAGTTCCAGCACAACACACACACACACACTCTCTGTCTAAATGACCTTCTTCGTAATGTGTTCCCCATTTCCCTAATGTGTCTTCCAATCAAGCAGACGATTTCCCCAATCAACACTGATGTGCCTTGGAATTCTACATTGTGTTTTCTCAAATATTTACAGAGAATCTCCCAAATATAATATCCATAATTTTCCTTGAAGATCTTCACTTTGTCAGGGTATTTGGACATACAGCTCCAAACCCCTGTGCCAGATTCTGGTCTGGACATCTTGCTAGAATGCTGCATAGAGGGTGTGTCAAAAGACAGTGGACGTATATTGGAACTGATTGTAGGCACATGGTTTAGTTTCTGAGAGCAATAAAGTACCAACAGATGACAAGGTACCTAAATAGGTTCTAACTAAAAGATTCTATTCAGTTCAAAACACATGCGTTGGAGCAAGGAGGAAGATTAAAAGCAAACAAGTATGTATCTCCTTTTATGAATGTGACGTTTGAAGGGATCAAAATAAATGTGGAAGTTCTAATCTGCAATAGGGATGTGGTCCAGAGTACAGGAACCCTAGTCTATGACAGTTTGTGGTCACCAGAGTTTGGGACTCTCACGAAGAATTGCTGTTGCATGTTGGCCCTCCTGTGCATTGGTCCCTGTGTGTCCAGTTGACTGTGGATTTCATTCCTGTCAGTTCTTTGTGAATTTTCAGGCTTTAGTCATTGTTTCTATGGCCCTCAGCCAAGGGTGCTTAGTAGATTACTGAGCAAGTCCCCAGCTCGGTTCCATCGCAGCATTGAGTTTCTCACAGGCCCACCACGGGTTTAGCTTCTTATCACTCCACCACATTCTTAGGCTTCTCATGGGCAAGCCCCATCACGTGTCACATGAGCCATCCTGGCTTGGATTCTCCGAGAATCTTTCCAGATCCATTTCTCAATAAGTGTTCTTGGCTGAAATTCTTCAGAACCAAATCTTAATTATTTTCCTTGGCGCATTTGTCAGTCCCACAGAACCCAGACAACAGCTCCAGGCTACTCTATAGCTATCTTTATCACTTTCTCCAACTATGCTTCTCCACAAGCCAGTCTCAAGTAGATTTGCTTGGCAGGCTTGCCAGTCCCAAAAATTGGGACCATGGCACCTGGCTTCCCTATGTCTTTCTCTTTAATACTCTTCCAGTATTTGACCTCTGGACCCAGGTTAACACATCTTTTCACTTCACAGGCCTGGCTCCCTGGCCATAACCCAGCTCAGGCCACACTGGTATCATCATGTGACTTTCCCCACCATTGTGTCCCCTGGCCCCCTTTAGTTGGACAATGCTGTTTTTTAACCTTGCTCTGCATTCACCTCCCCTTAATCTCTATCTCCAACCTCTCCCTGTCTCTGGTCATTTCCTCCTTCCTATGTTTGTCTCTCTTCCATCCTCCTCCTGTTTTGTCTGTCCTTCTGTCCCCTCCTTAACCAGGTGCAACTCAGTATTCTCTTTCGGTAAATCCTCCTTTCTCCTCTTTTTGTATCTTGTTCTCTTCCATCTCTGTCCTATCCCTGTTCTTTCCTTTTTCACCCTCCTCTCTGATCTTGCCCTACTCCAACACCATCTCCCCTCTGCCTCTTCCACCCTCCTCTTTCTCTCTCCTGTCTTTCTTCATACCGCTTCTCGCTGTTAACCTTACTGCATACTCAGTCACTATGGGCATTTATTTATTCATTCATTCATTATTATTTATATTGCACCAAAACCAGGCCCGTGGGCATAAGGGTGCCGAAACAATAACAAATCCAAAACAACAAGATGCACAAATCCAGAAACAGAAAGAACAGTGCTCATGAAAAAACATTCGTTTTTTTGGGACCGTTTAAAAGTATCCAATGATGAAATGCCCCTCAGGTCAGGAGGCAAAGAGTTCCATAGCGTTGGTGCAGCAGCATAAAGAGCACCTTCGGTGACCAGGGCCATTTTAGTCCTAGGTACCACCAAGAGGCTGCTATTGTTAGACCGAAGTGTCCTTTGATTCGGGAGCCTAGAAAGGCTTTCAGATAGATATCCTGGGTAAGCACCAAAAACGCATGTATGTGTTATGGTCACGATCCGAAATGAAATCCTGGTAGCCACTGGGAGGGTATCACTACATATTACCCCCATCAAAAATATTGCTGTATATATGGTTGTTAGGAACGGCCCTCTGTGATATTTTTGGGGGGATCATTTTTTGGGGTTTTTGGGAGCAGGGGTTGCGGGGGTGTCCCCCGGCTCCGTTAAAAATAATGTGGAGGGTTGCGGGGGTTCCCCTGCAGGTTCCATGCCTTAATATCGCCGCAGAAATATAACGATATTTTTGTATGCCGATATTTATTCGGGGATATTAACACTTGGAACCCACTGGTAGCCAGTGTAACTCTCTTCTGGCTTCCGACACATGAGCTTGCCTGCTCAACCCTACTACTGCACGTACAGCGCTGTTCTGTAGTACCTGAAGCCTGTTCATATCGCCCTTGCAAATAACTTGAAGAAAGGCAGGAACGGGTGTTCAGCATTTTGAGAGGTTGATGTTTGGCTTTCTCCTTCTGCCTTCCTACCGTGCCATATTGAGCCTGTCATCGAAGGCTGGACTCTGAACAAGCAATGGCAATGTGCACCTCTTCCCCTAATATAATGTGAAAGATGTAAGGCATGTCAGAGTCTTTTTCTTAAGGAGTTCGGAGCTACGTTTGGAATATATCACTATTTAGTGAGGCTCTTTGGCTGTTGTACTTCTCCACTGTGATTGCAATATTCAGAATACTGTGTATCTGCATTAGTGGCTCTGTTCCAAAGAGTGTATGTCACTGAACTGAGAATAGATAGCAATATGACAAAATGAGAATATACAATGTATGTCTACCAAAGAGAACTCCCTGCACTGCACTACAACCTACACCCCCTGATCGGGGTTTTCAGCAAAGTTTCCAACCTCCAAATTTTCATACAGCGTCATAAAATGAGGAATTGTGGGTAAATGTTTAAAATGATTTTGAATGAAAGAAAATCAGAAATTTGAAAAGGCAGGGCACCACGTCAGTGAAAATCTTTCAGTGGCTTCTTGTGCCTCATCTTTCCATATAAATCCATGGCCCAGTTATGACTGCAAATTATATTCCCTGCGGATCCGTCCTTAGCCTCCTCGATTTGCTTAACATAGAGACTATGCTCATAACCGGTGGTTTTGGTGGCGCCTGTGAGTTCAGTCCAAGTTGATCACTTTCCAAAAAACTCCTTAATATTCATTAGCATTAACGGGCTATATTTCCATAAAACATCAAAGCTGCAAGATGGGTGTTGCCTTCACGTAAATAATGATATCAGGCTGCCCGCTATGATAGCCTTATCTGTTGATCTATGATTTAAGAAATATATTGTACCCTGGATGCCAATTCTTAAATCTGTCAATTCCTGTGATAAAGCAAAGATAATGTGGACAAATGCTCTTTTACCAAGTCAGAAGAGAAGAACAGAACAGGTTCCTTACCTTCGGGATCAGGATGTTTTGAAGCTGTAATGAGAAAGCTCTGAATTTATGGCAAAGGCAGATACCCACTCTGGAGTTAATTTTGAGTATGGCGTGAACACCTCCATAGTACCACTGATGTCCTCCACAATCCGCCGATGGAGGATGACAGAGTGCTGCCAGATGATGACCGTGTCGCTGCTGCCACGGTATACAAGCATAAGCAACGACAACGGAGCAGTGTCCAATGGCAGACATACTGATGTCAATGATGAAAGTCTGTCACTGCTGGCTGTAGTGACGTCAAACAACTTCCGGTGGTGGTCTGACCACCGGTGGTTGTGATGTCAAATACCATCTGGAGGCAGTCAGACTGCCAGTGGAAATCATTTTGCCACAACTGCAGATCTCCAGCAGAGATGCTAGACGGCAGTGAAATAGCCCATTACAGCTGTAGAGAGGAGTACCAGGGAAGGAACAGCACCCTATACAAAACACTCCAACTAATCTGGAATGGTATGTGCAAAGGCCCCACGTTTCATAGACACAGATCTGGAGGTATTTGTGTAGAACATGATGCCAGTGGAGGCGGGACTGCCGAGATGCATATCTCAAGTGGCAGTAAAAAGAGAGACATGTGGATGCCACTGGTCAATGCAGTGTCCACCATTCCACAAGAGAAGGAAGACCATCCAAAGAGGTTGTATGACCATAAGCGTGCCATGAACCAAAACATATCCAAGGCCCAGGAAGCCAAAGACAGCACTTGTGAGGGGGACCCGAAATAATTGCATGGACCGCCGGGGAGCAGTAGGTGCTCCCACAGATTGAATTGTAAAGTGTCACAGGCCTAGAGGACGGACACAACACAGGTGAGTGAGATAACAACAATTCCTGACATATGTTACAATGCTGATACTCATACGACGTTACAATGCTGTCCATCACTCCCCCTCCTGGTGCACATCTCATGAATTTGTTGTTGACCGACGTCTGAAACCACACTCCGGTTGTAACCCACACAACTAGTGCTGTTTTTAATGTGGTGCATGTTGCTCTCACAGAGACTCCTGTTACGTGTACCTTGGCGCCTGCTCCTTTGCTAAAACATTCCCTTCTCAACACTCGCTCCCTTCGAGCACACAGAGTGGAGGGTGAGGATCTTCGTATGGTATCCCGTCCTGATTTTCTGGCCATTACTGAATCTTGGCTAAATGAAGCCATTTCTTCTGATGCTATTCTTATTATTCCCAACAGTTATCACATCCTTCGGGCTGATCGAAAAGACGGCATTGGGGTGTGCGGTGGCTTTGTTTGTTAAAAACACATTACAGTGTCCCCTGGTTCCCCATGAGGCCCTGGGTAATGGTGAGGCTGTTGAGATACTGTTTGTCTTTCTTCCCTGTTCATTGTTTCTGTATCTCTTCGGGTGAGTTCCACATAGTAACTGGGTTAAGGTAGATGTTTCAGGTGGCATCTGAACAGGAAGGCTGTTAGTGTCTTTTGAGGCGTGGAAGCAGTATTCCTCTTTTCGGGTTCTACTGTTTTTGCATTTTTTTGCCATGTTGATTTGTTTCATTTGTGGAGTGTAGGACCTGGTGGCATGGTTCTATTCCTGAGGGTGAAGGGCTGGTGCTTATCTTGTTGTTTGAGGTAGTGGAGCAGGGCTATGGAGCAGTTCATTTATTGCACTAGTCTCGAAAGTGATCAGGGTCATGTGTTTAGAGCTTTGGATTAATTAGAGACCTCTAGGCTTGAGACTCATTGGGTTGCTTTGGAGATTGCTTGCTTTACCCTCAAATCATTTGGGGAAAAAGCCAAGCAATATATTAGCTATCTCTAGTATGGGTCACTGGTAGCATACTGAGTGGAGCAAAGAAGAAGTCGAGTTAGATTTTAGTTAGAGGCTCTGCTAGACTAGTTGTACGACTCAATATTGGCCCAGTGAGGTTTGCATATCCATGCAGGGGGTTCATTGTGAGAAAAATACATTAATTGACTGTGCTGTGGGATCTTGGGGTGGGGGCACAAAAATAAATGGGCTCTGCAATAGATTAATTCTTGACACAATATGCTAGTTTGGTCAGTATCTAGGTAACTGTGATTTGGATTCATGTGTCTTGAACACAATTGATCTAGTTATATTGTGGAATTCCCACTGCTGGCACAGTGAAGTTAATGTACCATGCTATGGACTTAGCTTCCAGCTAAATAGAATGTAAGTCAATGCTTTGGATTTAAGCTTCTGTCAGAGAAAGACTGTTATAGCTATGTTCTGGATTCACAATGAAATTGATGCTGCAGTGCTCTTGCTGTGGATTCACACTGGTAGCACAAAGAAACTGATATAAGTGATTGATGGGACTGTGCCTTGCATTTACACGTGTAGCACAGTAGCACAATGAGATTGCTGAAGATATGCTGTAGATTCACAATGCTAGCACAGTGAAATTAATGCAGCTATGTTCTGGATACGATATTGATTGCAGAGTGATACTGGTGTACAATGACTGATGCAACTCTGCTTTGGAATCACACTTTTAGCTCACTGGAATTGCCATGCTATGCTATGGATTTACACAGCTAGCCCTGTGACATTGATGCTGTTATGTTGTGTTGTGTATTATACTGCTAGCACAATGGAGACAGCGTAACTATACTTTGCACTCACATTTCTAGTACAATTAGGCCAGTGCAGCTAAGCTCTTGAGTCATGCTGCGGGCACAAAGGCAATAATGCAGCAAGCAATTAAAGCAGCTATGTTGTGGATTCACACTGCTAGCCCAGTGAAAATTATGCACAATTAACTTGTTGCATCTACGTTGTGGATACAAACGCTAGTACAATTAAAACAATGTAACTTTGTCATAGGTTCAGTCCCTAGTGCAGTGAAGTTAAATAAGCTATGTAATTGATTCACACTGCTAGCAAATACAAATGGATGCAACTATGATATGGATTTGGACTGCTAGTAAGTAATGTTGATGCAGCTATGCTATGGATTCACACTTCTAGCACAATGAGGATGATGCACAAGGCAGTTGAGGAGAGGTTGCGGAGTCACACTTATAACATAATACAATTCAGGCATCTATGCTATAGGTTCACACTTGTAGCATTAGAAAACTACTGATGCACAACACAACTGATGTAGCTATGCTATGCTTTTGATTCACACTGCAAGCACATACAAATCGATGCAGCTATAATATAGATTCACACTAGCAAATAAAATTGAAACGACTTTGCTATTGATTGAAACTTCAAGCTGTAAGGTGTTTTAATTGGCAACATATATATTAGTTTTGAAATTGACCTCGCAAAGTTTTCACCTCTGATCTAACATCCTTTAATATCACAATCCCACCGTGAAATTCTGGAACAAGAAACAGGCTGTAATCGCCCTCAATATTGTTTTATTCAAAATAGTAACTCGAATTTCAGGTTGTCGCCGGATTTTATGCTGGGGAAGTCACACTCAATATTATGCAATCACAGACAGCTTGCCTATAAAAAAGTAAGTATAACCTTCCTGGTTCGTCTCACTATGTGTCAATGCAAACATGTATACATTATATATATTCTAGAGAACAATATACAACCTACTCAAACGTATTGCTGCTTCTCGGCTTCCATATGTTCTAAAGGTTTTCATCAACAAGTGACAATTCAATATACCTTTGACTTTCTCCAACATAAAAAAAAAAGTTTTGGCCTCAGAGAAAAATGTGAAACGAACATTTAGTTTGAGTTTCTTTTACGCCATTGACAAGTACTGGTATCAGAAATCATCTCCATCAATTACATCACATTGAATGAAAACATTCTCATTTATGTGGTACTAGCTGGGGTACCTGGTGTTGCCCGTGTCCTGAACGAGTGGTGTCTCATGTGCCCTGGAGGATGTTTCTCTTGTCGGCAAGTCTTGCTTCAGTTTGCTCTGGGCTCTCATGTGCCCTGGAGAACGTTACTCTTGTCCTCTTATCAGCAAGTCTTGCTTCAGTTTGCTCTGACATCTCATTTGCCCTGGAAAAAGTTGCTCTTGTACTCTGGTCGGCAAGTCGTGCTGCTGTTTGTTGTGTTTCAGAAGCTCTTGATATTGATTTGCACTTTGCATCAGATGGAGCTTTTCCAAGTGATGTTCGTATTTTGTGCGGCATGTTTCAGTCACTTAATGGCTTTAGCACATTTGAGAAAATGTCCAAGAAAGATTGATTGTGCTCTCATCTCAAGCATGAACTTAAGTGAACTGTAACCTTGCCATTTCCCTTATTTGGAGTGGCGTGATAAAACTAATAGAAAATTCTTTTTTTTTAACTTCCCTTTAAAAATGCTTTAATAAACACTTTCAAACTGTATACAGTTGTAATAAATTATAAAGGAATAACCAACATATCGAACATTTTGCTTCAGACACTTTTCCAAATTTTGCTTCCTTCTTGCACCCACTGTAGTGAATCGGGGTGCGCATCAGTTGCCCAGACAAATGAGGAATCCATGCAAAATTTGGTGTGGGTACAACGGTTTGGATTTTTATAGGCGGTCAAACATATACACACACACACACATATTTTTTTTTTTACATATAAGATGTTTGCATCCAACCATAGGCTACGAGCTTGACCCAGACAAAAGAGGAATCCATGCAAAATTTGGTAGATGTGGGTTCGACGGTGTGGATTTGCATAGCCGGACAAACATACACATATATACATTCAGCTTTGTATACAAAGATTGTCCTTTACCTATGTAGTTCTTTTGGTGCCCAGTGTAAGCATGTCGGTAAAAGACAAACAGCAGACCTACTTTGCAACAGTGGCGACACAGTGGGCCTCATTACAAAAATGGTTAAACAGGCAGGTTGCCGCCAGACTTGTGCATTTTACCGGTGCCTGGCTTGCGGGAAAAACCAGAGCATTGCAACCTCTGTGGTCCGGGAAGGTAGGCGCCGATAAAATGTTGTTCCCCATTCCCATAGAGTCTCATAGGGAGCAGGGAACACGGAAGCACGGGCACCGTTAATAACGGTGCCGGTTTTTCCAAGAAAGTCTGCCTACCGTGGCCACTTTGCCTGGCAGGGCCAGATCTGTCGGGCACAGCGGCCACGGTAGGCAGACTTGTACTTTGCCAGTCCGGAAACAACAGTGCCGGTACTCTTACCGGCACTGTTGTTTCCGGACTGGCAAAGTTGTAATGAGGCCCAATATCTCTTGTTGAAGTGGCAACCATTGGGTTTCGACCCTCGGAGTCCCTCACAGCTGAAGTTCAGGTCATGATTTCTTTCCTATTTTGCCTCAGTATTTAAACCACCGGGAAATGCTGATGCCCGAGCTGAAGGTGCATCAAAATGTTCTCCACCAGCATGGATGACACAGAAGAGATTGTGGAGCCTAGCTGTGTAACAACAGCAGTATAAAGACATGAGAGTGAAGAAGGGACACCTCTACTAGCACTGGAATGTGATACTGGACCATATTGTTTGTGCAGACCACACACTTGCTACTGCTCCACTGAATCTGGTATTTCCAACAATATGGCAGCTGACGCAAAATTTCTTGCCTATTTTGCTACTTCACATCACAAAAAAACAGAAAAAATAACACAAACTGCTGGAAAACATACTTTGCCTCGGCTCAAAATTGATAGAAATGTTTGAGACTCAAATCACTGATGTCAACATTAATTCACAGTTGGACTTATGCACTGCACAGGAGACACCAATTGATGATAATTTACATGACGATTGTATTTAATTTAGCAGTGTTCTCCTTTAACTGTTACTCCATTTGTAGTCAACCTGCTAGATTTGCTCCACCTAACTACCCAATCCCTGTAACCCTACTACCAAATTATGTTCAAATTAATCTTTCAGAATCAGCCATTTCCACACATCGAGGGCACTGAGCAAATCAGGGGGGTGGAACAACGGGCGAGTGTGTTCTCTGCCCACTGTTTCCAGCCACACGGGGTCCTTTCCCAGGTGGCATCATCTTTTTTTTTCTTTCAAATGTGGGGAGGCAAACGGGAGCCTCTCCCTGTTGCCTCCACACCTCCCCATTCCCCAAAACAAAACAAACCCCTTTCCCACATCCTCCCTTCCTCCCCAGGACTCCTACCACTCCCAGCCACCATAGAAATGAAAAAGGGACTTAGTACCTTTTCCTACAGTGGCAACCATCTTGCTTCTGTTATTTTTCTTCTCTGGAGATTGGCATCGCTTGTGCAGCTAATCTCCCAAGAAAAATAAAGAAACCCCGGGGTGTGAATGATTTCACCCCCGCTGTTGGGGGCAGACATGGCCTTTAATAGCCCCCAGTCTTCGCTTAGGCCCTCACTTCCTCACTTCACTCGGGCCTGCCTATGCTCCCGCTGGCGGGCCATTAAAGACCATGTCCTCCCCCCACAGTGGGGGTGAAAGCCATATTCGCAAAGGTAATCTTACAAAGACACCCACTTTGCCCCATTTAAATTAAACAAGTTCATCCACAATGAATAATAGTGAACTGCATAATGCTGTGGGACTACAGGTGACACTGTGGGGAGAACAGAACAGGGCATTGAAGTGGGTGGTTCTGGTGCTTTTTTGCATGATCAACAACAAACAACTGCATGCACTTGACTACCTATTGACTTCATTGCTCCACGTATGTGATTCTACATCACAAAAATCTCATAACCACCCTCTTTTCTCAAGACTATGGCAACAGCCTTAAACATAAATTTAAAGCAGGGTGAACTACCCTGCCAACTGCTCCTATAAACACATCTAACAATGAAAAGCAGGAGAAAGGTAGTGAGCATGATACCGCCATCAGACCTATTATGTTTCCTCAGATTACACATGAGAAGCGGGAAGCAACGTGAAATGTTGTTATATACGAATCAGAAACCATTGACATTTTAATTGAAAATGTCACAAAAGTGAATACCAACGAAAATCGAGTTGGAGATGACACAATGCAGAAATCTTGAGGCAGAAAACGCACAGCAAAGGAATAAAACAAAACCTGCTAAAAGGTGTGGCAAAAAGCAAAGGAAAAATACGCAGAGTCTTGGAAAACTGCAGTCAATTCCACTGACTAAAAGGAGCAAAAAGAGAGCCACAAAATAAATGGCTTCCTATATGCAGCATGCAATATTATTTAACAAACAATAATGGTGCTTTGGTGTGGTTGCTACTAGTGGAAATCCTGTTGCTCCAGGCATGGTTACCAATCATCAAGGGAATAAAATAACAAAGCCACTAAAACTCGACCCTAGTCTAGTGCTCTATTCTACCAATAACAGGTATAACTAACATTTCAACGGCGAACAGGAAAAAGAATACTTTTTTTACATGTCCACGTTAAATTTGAAGCAACATTCACCGACAGAACGCGAAATAGAACAAGCTGAAGTACTATCTCCTAATTTTGAGGGGGTTGAATAAATGATTCCATCTGGACATATACATGGGAATTCCAATCTATTTATAATAGTGTGAAAAATGAACCGAATACACATACAGTGAGTAGACAACAGCAAATGCACTACAACAATAGTCAACTCCAGGGATCGGCAGCTTCATTGTGTTGCAAAACTTTCTTGACTGAAATACTATGCTGATACTCATAATATCTCAATATGAACAGGCAGTGCATAATGCAATTACTCTAATGCCACAATTGAAACTAATTTCCAGTGATGACTTCTTGATTGTTGACATATGTGAATGCATTACAATAAGCACAGGTTAATCATGTCTCAAACTGATTCATTAGCGATTTTGATTGATTGATTGATTTATTTATTTATATAGCGCTTTATACCAAGGCGCTGTACAGTGGAACAAAAACATTTAACAATGAGAGCAAAATTTACATCATGAATCATTCAACAAAACAGTGCAAAGAGCAATTAACTTAGGTGGGGGGGTGGAAAGGGGAGAGGGAAGAGGTGGGGGTGTCGGAGATGGACAGGGCGAGGGAGAATGGAAGGGGAAAAGAGAGGAGTAGGAGAGGGGAGATTTTGGGGTATGATTGCCACTATCTATTGTCAAATTGGGGAAACGAGGATCAAAGCTCTCCTGTTGACAAGTACAAGAATAAAAGGGAAAAACGGATTATTCGCTTTTCCATTAATGGTCAACACCATGTCACTATAGTTGTGCTGCAATACTCTTCAAGAACAGAGATTTTACATTAATGGTCAACGCCATGTCACTATAGTTGTGACGCAATACTCTTTAAGAAACAGGGATTTTGAACCAGTATGACTGTGACTGGCTCTCAAGTAAAGGAATTGAGAAGTATCTTGTAATACCCAAGGCCATGCTCATTTCATGGAGGATGGATGTGCTAACCCCTGTATGATATACTCATATCATACCCTTCTCAAAATACCCCCCAGGTCACAGTGGACCAGGAATCAGGCTGGTTGGTAAAGGTAAATATTTATTTATTTATTTAAAATTCGAATCAACACACATTTTAATATATACATATCGTGCAGCAATCACCAAAGTGGTGACAAAACAATTCGGAAAATAAATAAAGCAATTGAATTCACTTATAGCAATACAGAATAGAAAACACAGGAAAAAGAACAGTTTTAGATATTGAAAAGATAGCGCTTAGGTTAAAGTTTCCCTCTGCAAAGTTCTCAATTCACAAATGAGCAATTCTACACAGATGTAAGTAAGCAGCAGGTATTCTGGAATAAGAACAGGGTATATGGTTTGAATGCAATCTTCCCTCCCCAAACAAGAGAGAAAACGTTTTTGGAACTTTGACATTTTTAAACTGATAGTTGAAATTGGCTTTGTGAAACAATGAAAAGTGTGCAAAAATCCTTAAATTGATGTAAATTCCTATGAGAGCAACACTAAACAGATTCTAACCAACATGAGCTACAATATGAGCAACAGTACACACGTTAGATCAGAATGGGAGTTAAGAAACACTTTGAATGGCAAAAGACACGTGTAAAACATTTGCAAAAATGCAAATTCTCACCTAAATTTCACTATGCGATTTTTAATAAAAATGGGTCAAATACAATGTTTTTGGTTGTGGATGTAGCTACAGGTCTTAGGTTTAATTGAGAGTTGAAATTAAGTCTCTAGCTATAAAATTGAAGAAGTTATGTAAGTTTTATTGAGAGGCGTTTTTGAAAAAATATAACAGAGAAAAGCAGAAATTCGTTTTTAAAAATGACAGATTGGTTTTATTTAAACTATATTAATGACTACGAGAAAGAGAATGCCATCCGTGAATCTCCACAGTTTCGCACGGCCGATTGTAACTCTTCACGTGGCGGATACTACGCTTTCTTTATGGGAATTATTTTATTAAACCCCAAATCACTAATGGCTTATGGTTTTGTAAAACAAATGAAAGAAAATCAGCGCTAACTCTCAGGATTACAAACAGGGTTGCAAAAATGGTTCTGACAATTTTAGAGGTTCTTAAGTTAAAGAGAGGATGGGTTATAGATTGGGATAGGACAATGCAAATATACTATGAGTCACTAGGATTCCTGTTGATACTTACAGTCCACTGTAAATTAAGATTGGTAATCATAGATAAGTCTACAGGCAGCAGGGCACCTTTGGCAGAATTGGATCAGCTGGGCAGTTGTGGTCAATTCAACTGCACCTCAGGCTGGATGGGATTGGATTGGATTGGCCCTTCTGGTCACTGGGCACTATAGGTTAGCGGTATGGTGAGTTTCAGCCGGCAAGCATGAATGGTAGCAAGCCAAACTGGATCAGAATTATTTCCCTGAAGATTGGGATGGTTCAGGATTTGGGCCTACCTGAAGAAGAGTTCAAAAAATGCTGAGGCCTTGGCTTGGTAAAGAAATCAGGAACAGGACAAGATGAAGAATTCTGGAACAAGGCGTCACACGGCAATCAGGATGGAGTCAGGAATCAGTGTGTCTGTGTGTGGTGAAGTTCCTATATTTATCATGCCAAATGACATCACTAAGTTTATGGTAGGGGCAGAATTTTAAACCGCACCCACACGGCTGTGATAGGTCCAAGGCACTTGCCTTTTTCTGGTTGGCAGTCAGAAAGAGCTGTCATATTTTATGATGTGATTTGGGAACTCCCACATTGATTTGAACCACAATTTAACTTTCCCACAAATACACATTTCTATAATTATGCCCTCTAATAAAATCAGACACATACATTACATATTCTTTGGGTTATCCTGACATCTAACTCCCATCTCAGTGAGAGCTGGCTTTGTCATTCTGTGGAATTTTGTCAATTTTAATCATAACGGTTTGGCCTAACAATTCCTAATTCAGTACATATCTGTGCAATCACCCCTGGAACCTGGGTGTACAATATTATGTTTGCAGCATCAATAGTCTTTCCACAATTATTCTTTTTGCGTAACTTTTGTCCTTATGTAGTACAGGGTTCACGCACGTCTTCACAGAAAGAGCATAACATTAGATTTACAACTACCAATTTTTAGATTTGTCCTCCTTCATGTTGCAAAGTTAAAGGTTTTCAAAACTTAATCACAAAAAGGCATTTTAAAAAACAAATGTCTTTTAGCAGTTTTTTTTCTTCTTTCAACTAGCAACAGCTGTCAAATTCCTATGATCATGGTGGGGGTTCTGAGGGAAGTTTCCTGCCCCTCGCCTGAAGGGATCAGTGTTCAGCCTGCCATTGTCCTTGGCTGGGCCCCAGAAGAATGTCTAATGAGTTAATTGTTCTAAATATGTGAGAACCTCCAGCAGTAATTAAGCCTTCCTGCTAGCAGTGGAGTGTCAACCTGAAGTGTCAATCTTTCCCAGGCTGGGCACTGTCAAGTCAGAATCAAATATTTAATTAACTCCAAACTGGGTTACTTTAAGATTCTCTTAAATCTTTCATTTAAAACATATTAAAATGAACACAGTTTATAGGGGATTTTGAAATTTAAAGAATTAGGCCTTTCACAAAAACATGCTTTTGAACAGGCGATTTTGCACTTCTTCATGGAAAAAGCACATTTGAACTGAATCCTTTACATCAGAGTTTCCTCTGCAGCACACACATTTATTTAGCACCAGTTCTTCTCTTAAGTGATGAGATTTGTTTGCAGCCTGGCAGTAAGCATCCAGCCTTTGCTTGGAGTTCTCTCTGCACAGCTGAAATTGTTACGTGTTTTGCCATTTTTAGCTGCATTTTTCCTGTGGAACTGAAAAGAATTGTTGCTGGGCTGCCTTTTTCATGGGATACATTTCTTAGCTGCTGTCAGTCAATGAGGCCCGGTTTCTCTGGCCACACTGGATAATCTGTACCCTTTTAATTTCAACGGTTCACTGGAAAATGACTGGATTTAGCACCAAAACAGCACTTTGAAGGTTGCCAAAGCTGCATTTTGAAAGGCATTTTCGGTTTTTAGCCCAATTCTGTGGCCTTGCTTCATGTTAAATGTAACAGCACCCACTGGCATGCTCCTGCAGTGAGTTCTGTTTTCCCCCCACTTTGACTGTGTGTGGCAGGGGTGTGCAGCCTTTTGTGATTGTGACCCATGCGCAGTTTTGCAGATTTTTGCGCGCAACAGGGGTTAGCGCATCCATTTTTGGCTGTTTCTTTCCACATTGGTAAAGTGGTGCAGTGGGGCACATCGGCATGGGTAAAAATATCCCACAGGACCCAAGCAACAGAGAGTTACAATAATCCAGCCATGACAGGATAGTGGCCCAGGCAATGGTGGTTCAATTATTTTGCGTTAGTAAAGGCTGAATGTTCCTTAATAAATGAAGGTAATTATTACAATGTCTGTTATACTGGTTGCTATGTTCTTCAGCATTGACCAAGGATTCAAGGATGACACCCAGTATTTTCACTTTGCTCTGCACTGGGATGATATCATCACTAATGAGACATTTTCATATTCTACATCTATATTGGACCTAGTGTGGGATGAGCCAAAGTTCAAAAGTTCGGTCTTTCCTCCATTAAGATGCATCCAATCAAGAAGAGTACAAAAGGGCCTAACGTAGATGTTAAAGAAAACTGGTGATAAACAGGCTCCTTGTGGCACACCACATAGGATGAGAGCTGGTGGAGAAGAAGCATCATCCCTGTGTATTCGTAACACTCTGTGTGTGAGGAAAGATTGAAACCATTGAATTGCTTCTTTGGAGCAGTTTCCTATGAAATAAAGTTGCTCAAAAACCGTTGGTGATCTAGCATGTCAAAAGCTGTGGAATAGTCAAGAAGGACCAATAGGCCCATCTTGCCTTTTTTCATGATCCTGAACATGTGAGATTACAAATCCACCAGAGCTGTTTCGGGACTGTTGGCAGGCCTAAAGCCAGATTGTCTAAAGTGCACTATGTTGTTAACCTCTACAAAAGATTGGAATTGTAGAGTTGCAACCTTATCTAAGATTTCTAAGAGAAAATTGCTGTTTGTAATTGGTCTAAGGTTTGTCGGGTCTTTGTGTTCACATCCTGTTTTTCTGGGGAGAGGGGTCACAGTGGCTGCCTTGATGGAATAAGTATATGCTTATCATGAAAGGAGGAGTTGACTATATGAGTAAAAATTGGTGCAAAAGTGGCTCCACATTCAAGGATGACTTTAGGACGGAGGATGTTTTACGCACAAGATGTGGATTTCATGGAAGAGAGTAACTTCCCCATGTCTGGAGTAGAGATCTGTGATAGAGAAAAGTGTGGAAGGGAATAATGACCTTGAAGGGGTGTTATACGATTCCCACTAGGATTCATGGCTATTTGAGCAATCAGACCTTATCCCTAGCCTTGCCAATTTTGGCTTCAAATGCTGCCTGAACTTTAGAACAATCTGATGCTGAAAGTGCATGCAAAGTAGATAGTGGTTTGGGCATTTCCAGTAATTTAAATATCTGAACGTTTTCCTGGTTTGTTTGATGCTTCTTCGTTCTGTATATTAAAATATTTTTTTTTGTTTCTATTATTTGAAGTTTATAGAATTTATCCTGTGCCTTCCATAGATCTTTATTCTCACTGGTTGGATATTTCAACCACTTAGCTTCAAGGGCACGTTTAACTTTTTTGAGGGCACACAATTCTGGAGTAAACCAGCTTTGATGTCTAGGAGTGGTTCTAACTAGCTTGGGTCGGAGCAGCACAACTCGATCAATCATTTCCGGAAAGGTGGTTGGATGAGAATTTACTAAGGATTCAACAGAGTCTAAGCATATTTGGATATCCATGGATCAAATCTTTTTAAAATTCGGACTCATGACCTTCTTGATGGTGTTGGAAGGTTTAGGGCATGGAGTCTGAAGATCTATGGAAAATGCAATTGCATACCAGATATATATGGGACAGTTTGATCGATAAGTGATGTGAGGTTTTTGGCCACCACCCAATCTAGTATGTTATTCTTGTCATTCGTGGTATCATTATTCATGACATGGTAATTGATATTAAGTAGGGCTAGCTCCAAATTGATGGCATATTTTGCCCAAAATGTTTCCTTGCCAACGATTTAAATCACCTAAGAATATAGTGGAACTATTTGGCCCATTGAATTTACTCAGAAATTGAATAATTTCTTAATTGAATTCCGACATTGGATGAGGAGGTTGATAAATCAGTATACAATTGATACAGCATTGATTGGTTGGAATCATTATAGTAAGCAAAATCTCACAATCCGAACTATCACATGGTGCAGCAAGAATGTTTGCTTCAGATTTAACAATAAAAGGTACTCCTCACCTCTGCCCAAATCTCTGTTTTTACAGAAAAATGAATAACCTTCTGGGACAGCTGAGCTTATCATGGGTCCACTGGCCTCATTAATTCATGTCTCAGAAGACACATTATTTATTTTATTTATATGTTTATATTGCGCTGCAGCCCACAGGCATCAGAGCGCATTACATTAAGACAGACTAAAATATAGGAAACAGGACACGGCGGGGACCACATAAAACTGGACAAAGAGAGGATGTTTTGCTAACTGAAGAAACTAAGGTATCTTGGTATCTGGTATGATATCCAGGTCCCTCTGTGTGATGAAATCAGAAATGCTCTTAGTGTGGGTATTAAGTGATTTGGTATTCTAAAGGGCCATTTTTAAAGTTCTATAGGAATTAAATTGGGAGGAAACAGTTCTCACAATTTCCCTCTCTGAATTTGTTGACAAAGAGGGTGTGTCAAGGGGAAAATCATTCATAGGAGAATAATGCGATTGGCTGTGGACCGCAGAGGTGGCTTGAAAGGGGCCAGTAAGATCTTGAGCAAGTTCTTCTTCGGTAGTTAAACCTTCTTCAACAGGTGCCTTTAGAACGTTGTGAAAATCACGGGGAACCGCCACAGTAATATTAGTACGCGAATCAGTATTCACTAGTTGTGAAAGTTTGTTTTGCACCAAAAACTTTGGAAGTACGCATGTGGGAGTTATCGGGGTATGACTAATGGATTGCCTTAGAGTCACAGATCAAGGGCTCAAAGGGATCCTGTTTCATTTGTATGTGTTTGTCGACAATAGCAAGCCTTTTTACTCTCTGAGCGGCCAGTAACAGGTCCGTAGGGACAGGCAAACCCATGATAAACGTACAGTGATATTTACAAAAGAAGTGACCAAAAAGCAAAAAAACATAAATGTTGAGAAATATGGACACAGACTTACATAATGATAGTGAGAGAGCACGACCAACCCACAACAGTCGATGTTTGTCGATGATCTGCGAAGACCGGTTTGGTGCTGAAGCGCTGGCGCTGAAGTGCCCGACTTTTCAATTAATAGTCAATAAAAGTTGGGAATTGTAGTTCTTGAAATCTCAGGAAGACTAAAAATTCGGCAAATTTGATTCATGAAACATTTGAGAGTGCTTATCTCTCTGCAATACCTTTCATACAACACGCAAAAGCTGTTAGCCAAATTTAGATATAAGCACATTGTAAAAATAATGCAAACCATTACATGCATATAATAAAGATATATCAACACTCGCTGAAATTGTGGTGAACACAGATGGATGAAAGAGAGTCGCCTAATGCAGCGTGGCCTCACAAACGGTTACACTTTTCAAAATCAGCAAATGCCTGGTCGTGCCAGCCCGGCCTTTCAGTTATATCATTCTGGGTGGCATATTACAACTCAAGACCTGCTAGGAAGCCCAAAAGGAGGCCTCTTGATTAGGGCTGTAAACCAATACTTCTGCAGAGATGATAGAGGTAGAAAACAACACACCACATATACTTGTGGGTATCATTGGATGTATTAAGTGTACAGATAAATGTATTATGTTTATGCTTATTAATGTGTATGATCCCCCTGGTAACAACATAGAGATGAAACATTGGCAGATAATTGTGGCACTACTAACATCAGAAAAATGTGTACCTCTCACAATGTTAGTGAAGGTAATGGGTTGCAAAATGTTCAGGTATCAATGATGTTGTAACTCTTTGTGATATTATCAGTCATGGGGGATCTCTTTCTCTTAGCTAAAACAGAGTGAAAGCAATACTAATGGAATAAGTTGGCTAAAAAAGATGTATACTCTCAATTTAAGAGTGCCAAATGGTTGTTGCATTGGGTATGTCACTCGAGAGCATATTCCCGTAACCAGCTCCTCCGCAAGTACCATTGGTTATGTGAATATATCTGTATGAGACTACCATGGGATACATTCTTTGAATGTTATACCAAGAGAAGATTGTGACCATCACTATGTATTGACTAACTGGAAGGTTCTTTCACATCCAATTGCAACTTGCTATTACACTCACTCAGCCCACCTGGCAAATATATTAAGTGAAACCCGAGCAGACTCAATAGAGTTTCTGTGAGGTTTTTTGTACTTGCCACCTGAGCAGCTTAGTCTTACAGATTACAAACTTGTATTGACAGCAACATAATTTAATTGAAATATATCAATTGGCTCTTCAGCAAATAACATCCTGAGGACAGCCACTCAGAATTCTGTATGGTCGGTTGAAAACACGGGACGAAGAACATTTACATGTGCAGGACAAAGGCATTTGTTATAATAGGAATGCCTTGAGAAAAGATCTGAAAGAAATGTTACGACATAATGGGGTTTCACGTTATAGCGAACCCACAACAAAACATTTAATAACTGCCTCAAAATTCACACAAAAACATATTTACGGGTAGAGTTGGGAGAGATGCTAACCATAACCTTAATTACTGATTCAAGTGCATTTTTGAAGAAGGTGTGTGACGCAGATACAACTATACACCAAATATCAAGTGTGTCCGAAAGTGCGTGGATAAGTCGTATTGAGAGCGCTTTTGGCACAAAACACAAAACATACATTTTAGGGTTCAGACTGATCAATGGATATATGATAGTCCTAAAAGAGACCTGCATAACCTCATTTGGGAGGTAAAGTCCTCAAGAGCGCCAGACCCTGTTGGTGTATGCAGCTCATTGCTTAAAACGGCGCCAGAAAAACGTGCGGACTTCTTGCATGCTCTATTCACTGACATAAGTAATGGCGGTAGCCTCCTTAACAGCTGGACAAAGAGCATTTTGATTCCAGTACACAAATGAGGGATTTGCTCTAATCCTAAAAACTATCAGCTAATGGCCATGATTGATTCCCCCCTAAGATCTTTTCAAAAGTTTTATTAGCAGAGCTGATTAAAAGGGCCACACAAGCTAAGATCATTCCATTAAACCAAACTGGATTCCGGAATGGGTATTCCACCTTTGTGACTTTGATGGCCTTAACCACAATGATAGCAATGTCCAAGAATGTATACAATAGACGAGTATATGCTGCATTCATCAACTATATAGCAGCATTTAACACCATTTACCAGTCTGTTTTGGTGGCCTTCTTAGGATGATTGCGACATTGCATGAGAATTCCTCAGTGGTTGTCTGTTTGGACTCCATGGACCACCTCAGTCATAACATCGACACTCACATAGGCATTAAGCATGTGTGTGCCCTGGCCCCCCTATTGTTTAATTTGTATTTGGCCAATATGACAACATTGTTGGACACCTGATTCTCCTTTTCTCCCAAACAGGGAAATTAGGATGCTGCAGTGGTACATATATTCCCAAACAGATAATCTTAATATGAACGGAACAAAAATCGAAATGATGGTCTTTATTATCCATAAAAACCACAAATTTACTTGGTGGATAGATGAATACTAACTGGGGGTAGTTAGGACTTTACCTATCGTGGTGTTACTATCAATTAAACATTAACTTGGAATACCCACATGTGGCAACTCATCAATAAATGTTCCCAACCTGTACCTTTGCTTAAATACTACTTGCAACAAATCGGATGGTGTAGCTCAATTATTAGATTAGAAATCAAGGTTTCTGCTTGCATTTTGTAGGGCAGTGAAATATTTTCGCATAAGCATTTGAACTCGATCATTATGACACTCCCATTGAGTGTACCAGTCGATTACTTAAGAGACAAATTCAGTTTTAAATCACTATGAACAAGGGCAAAAGAATGGAAGATGGCTTTCTACCTTGAAGCAATGAAGGATCCCAATGGTACACTACAATACCACATAAAAGAGGTTCTATGTTGATGCATCAATAATGTTTTTTCAATGTTTTTTGCCACATTTAAAAAAAACGAATTGAAAATGTTATCATTTATTTGTAGGGTTTCACCCCCACCCCTATTAATTCTACACTATTCCCAGCCCCACAACGCCCTTATGTATTTATTTATTTATTTATTTATTTATTTATTTATTACATTTGTTACACGCCCAGACCCTCAGGTATCACGGCGAGATTACATAAAACATTATTCACGATTGCGTACATAATACTCACATGGTTACACAGTGGGTTTGAGCTGTTTCATTCTTGACATTCTTTCACATAGTATGGCGAACACAATAAGCATAGTTTACAAATTTATGCATGAGAGAAGGTTACAGTTATATTTACAGTCACTCAGGGTTATTGGACCTCATATTATTTGAAAAGCCATGTTTTGAGTGATTTTCTGAAGCCTGAAAGGGAACTCACTTCTTTAATGCTATTGGGAAGGGAGTTCCAGTGTTTGGGGGTTAAGTATTTGAAGCTACTTCCGCCCGCTTTGGTGTTCTTGAAGCGTGGGATTTCCAGTAGTTGCTGGTTGTGTGATCTGAGTGATCTTAAGACAGTTTTTTTTTTTTTGCAGAACTTTATTTAGGTATGTGGGAGCTGGGCCCTGTTGGCATTTGTAGGAAATGCACAGGGTTTTGAAGATGATTCTGTCTGCAATTGGTAGCCAGTGATGCTCTCTTCTAGTCTTAGAGATGTGGTCGGATTTCCTTATGCCGAGGGCTGCTCTTAGGCTTTGTTTTGAATGAGTTGTAGTTTTTCAAGATTAGATTTGGAGGTGCCTAGTAGTAATACATTACAGTAATCAAGTTGTGACACTATTAGAGCTCTGGCCAGGGTGACGCAGTTGGCAGAGGTGAGAAATTGTATGCTTAATGCAATTAGTTTTGCTGTGTAGGAAGTGGTTGATGAGAGGCTGCTGATGTGTTTATTCATAGTTAGATTAGCATCCGAGTAAACTCCTAAGGTTTTTACTTGTTTCACGACAGGTATCATGGTACCTTCGATGTTGATCGAGGCAAAGTCAGAATGAAGGGCGCTGATTTTAGACTGCGATCCCACTATGAGGATCTCGGTCTCCTCGTCGTTTAGACAGAGGCTATTTAGAGCCATCCAATTTTGTATGATCATGTAGATATTGTTGATGAGTAGGGTTTTAGGGGTATAGTTTCCTGAGAGCGGGATGAGGATCTGGGTGTCATCCACAAAGTTGGTGTAAATGACACCCATATCATCTAATGCTGAGAAGAGGAGCTTTGTATATGCATTATACAGTGTAGGAGAGAGGCCAGAACTTTGGGGTACTCCTATGGGGACAGGGATGGGGTCAGCAGCTTCTTACCTATAGAGACTCTGGAGGTACGGTCAGCTAGAAAGGATTTAATCCACAAAGTAGCATCCATGGAAAAGTTAAAGTCTTTGGCTGGGGTGTTGCAGAGTTTATCGTGGTCCACGAGTTTGAACGCTGCAGAGAGGTCTAATAACAGGAGGATACATAGTTTGCCTGAGTCTCTAATGGTATCCATCTGGATTTTGAGATCCAATAGAGCTGTTTCTGTACTATGGTTTGGCCTGAACTGTCTTGATCCGTTGGTAGTTTTCTAAATGAGATCGGACTTGGTTATAATGTGGGATGTTTTTATCCACGCATCCAAGCCCTACCTCAAAACTGTGCAGTACTGACATGGAAAACATCATGATGGCCAGAGCTTCCCAGAAAATGCACAGGGAAATGCATGAAGAATAGGCTGCCACTCATTTTTGCCGATGTTATGGGCACAGAAGGGCACTGCCTAAAACCACCATTGGACTACCCACACAGTAGTCTGAAACCATTGGGAATGGCAATGATGATTGCCAAAAGCAAACCCATAACTGTTGGGAATTCATTTTCTTAAATCCCAAAAAGGGGTGCAGTACCAGTATTCACCACTATCAGAAAGCCGGCGTTTTAAAACCACCAGATTTTGTGTAAAACTGAATAAATGAACCCAAGGCAAGCCAAAGAAAGACTTACTGAGAGGTGGATCCAATGTAAAGTTATATTCTGAAGTGACTTGAAGGTTTATAACAAGACTGGCTGAGCTGTGGATTTCAGCAGTTTAAGTAAATTTGGACTGAAAGACACTAAAAATCTAAATGTTTAAATTGACTGAGTGACCTACTTTTGAGTGTCACATAGGTTTCAATTGTTTAAATGTCATAGTTTCAGCATTCTAGCTGCATATGTAAAAATGTTTAGTTTTATTTGAATGCAGAAAACTGGGGAACAGAAATGACAGGTAGCTAAAAACTGGCTTAAAGAGATTCCAATATTGCCTGGCAACTACCCCCCATCAGGAGTGAAACTTGAGTCACAGCTGTGTTCCCAGGCCTATCTGCCTTTTGCTGGCCACACTAAGGATATGCCATCTCTCTGATAATTGAATTAAGGGGAGCCCCCACAGAATACAGGAGCTCTGAACAATGCAACCCCCTTCACCCAGGCAGATGGTTTATTGCAGATGTCGTAAAACAGCTTCCTCTTGGCAGAAGCTGGGAGGGGCAGGGTCTCTGAGCTTGGCAGAAACTGGAAGGACTGGTTTCTGTACCATGTGACATGAAAAGACACACCTCTATAGCCAGAATATGGTTTTAGAAAAAGATGAATAACTGAAAATAATAATTATTATTATTATTATTAGAAAATTATTTAAATGATACCATAATTCTTGTGATGTTTCTGCCCACATTTTAAGACGTGTTAGGACCCGGTGGTATGTTCAGGGGGGTTTTAGCGGAAAAGAGGATATTACTCAAAATGTGTGCATGTGAAAAATATGACACTTCATCAACTAATGTCCATACTCCTTGCGCACATGTGTGTAAATTTGGGTTAATGTCCGAAATTGCAAAATCAGTTAAAAAGTGCAAATGTTGCCATTTCTGAATGCAAGCCCCCAGGAAGAGCAGATTTGGACAGGGTATACCTCCTGTGATATGTGAGGGGTGCGTGTAATTTTAAACGAATATGTACCTCTGCAAATATGTATTTGGTTCAAATCTAGATTTGTGTGCAAGTTGACAGGAGGAGTGGACTTTCTGCAGGCTGTAAAATGACATCACTCTGACACAACTTAGCTCCCCCAATCAGGGGAGAAATGAAAGCTCGGCCAATGATAAGTGGAGAGGGGTAGGGTCTAGTGATGCTGCACACACACCCATTTTAAAAACAGATAAAAGCAGACAGACAGGACAGATAGGGACCTTCAATTCCATTTGCTGCAACGCGCTCTGCCGGACCATACCACATCCAGAGATCCAGACTTCAAATCTATCAATATCCAGAATCCAGAGAGGCTAGAGAGAGAGAAAGCTGTGCAGAAAGATCCAGACTTTAAATCCATCAATCTCCAGAATCCAGAGAGAGAGCAGAGACCAGACCAGAGTCCAGTTCAAAACCTGACCAGATCCGTGGCGAGGCCCATTCTATTTCTAAATATATTGTGAGTACCTAGCAAGACTGTGCAGAACCAATCTCTTAGTTAAAATAATATAATTCAATCTATTTTAATCTAAGTAGAACTGCCTCCTAACTGTCACCTGTCATTTGCAAAGCTGTCACCTGTCATTTTCTAGTTGCAAGCTGCACTTGTCTTTTTGAACTTTAAAATTTCAAATCTGAAAAACGACCTTTATTTAATCGCTCATATCTCCGTGACCGTTTGTCCTAGAGACTTGCAGTAACTTTCATCTGGAAGCTGAGATCCTAGGCTGTCCTAGGATATTGATAGTCCTTGTAGTTCCTCTGTAATCGCGCCCGGCGCACTCGGAAAAATCTGCCGCGATTTGACATTTTGCCGCGATTTGCAAGTTTCTCCACGTGTAAAAATCTGCTGCTGCTTGCCTTCCGTTAAAGAAAAAATTTGTTTAACCTGCCAATCATTCCTGAATCATTGCTAGGGTGAGCCTGGACTAATATTAACTTGATACCACTCACCCTGAACCTCTAGAGGGAATTAAAAGCATTTTAGCATATTTTTCACTTCATTACCAGCACATATAAAAGCATTTTGGGCCTGTGTTTCCAACTTCTGTAGTCTAAGCTTGCTGGGGTGAACTGAATTACATTTGATTGCATTTCTGAGAACTGTGTGCTTCCCTTCCATTTCCTTGCATTGCATAAAGGGGGGAGGGGATTGCCAGAGAAAAGTGATTACATTGTTATGTTGAAATCATATTGAGTATTTTCTGTATTGCATTTTTCATTCAACATTACATCCATCTGAACTTATATAAAGTATTCTCTACCACCTTATTCTTCTGTTCCTATTCACAAGTGTGCTGGTGCCAGATTCTCCGTTGTTAATCTTTATCATATCAGATTAAGTGTGATATCCAATTATTAATTTATTATAAAGTGTGATATATATCTATATTGTTTAAATTCTCAAATAAACCTTTTAACTTGCAAAACAGAACTACTTCTTGGCTCAGTGAGGTCAGGGGGATTCCAAAAGAGGGGTGTTATATAGGGGTAGTCATCCAGAACGCATGAACTGGACATAAAGATATATCAATAAGGGTTTCCATTCAGTATCCCAGACTAGGCATTGACTTAGCTGTAGTGTTGAATTGAATCCTCTTACAAATTGGGGGCTCGTGCCGGACGTTTGGATTAGATTTATCACTTGTGCAGATTAATACAGCGTGCCAGCTGACCAGATACACATATCCGGTCGGATCACACGCTGTGTTACGCTGTAAAGCACTCCTCAAAGGAACGCTCTAAGAAAAAGTTCTGTTTTGCAAAAATAAAATACTAATTTCTGTAAGTCAGGACAGAGACCAATCTCTAGAATGACGACCTTAGTAGACATGAAAATAGCCAGAGAGCACTTCTTACATAAGTTATTTGTGAGAGGTGAGTGGACTCACCAGGACCGCATGGTCTGGTTGCAGGCCATCACGCAACAGGTCACAGAAACAGGGTCATATAAATGGAGAGATCAGGGTCCCTTACATGTGGCCCTGAGTGAACTATACATGGCTCCTAAAGCTAAGGATGAACAAGACAAGATGGTTAGGATAGCAGCATACCTGTACCTATATATGGGAGACATGCAGGATAAATGTACTGAAAGCCAAGATCTGGCGAATAAGCGACAGATGGCGTTAGAGAAGGTCCAATCTGACCTGGTCTCTTCTGAGCAGAGGCTGCAGGGGAGCCAGGAGTCAGAAAATGAGAGTAGACAGAACATCATTAAAATAAAGAGGGATATGGACATCCTGCAACAGGAAAAGGCTGACCAGGATACCAGATTTCTGGCCTTGCAGAAGGAGTACCAAGAAGGTTTGGACTCCCTACTGCAGAGCCAGAAAAAGCTGGAGCAACAGTTAGACTTCAATAGGGCATGTGATGAGCAGGTAGTCACCCTGCAAAGCCACCTAGATAGGGAGAAGGCAGAGAGCAATAAACTGATTTTGAAAGACCTGGATTCCCAGGCAGAGTTTGACCAGGAGCGCCAGAAAGCTGGTGCCTTCCAAAGGCAAAGGGACGACCTGGCGGCACAGATGCAGGCTCTTAGTCAGGAAAGGGATACCTTAGGCCAGGAAGTCTGCCACTTAAAAAGGAAATTGGAAGAAAATCACCTGGCCCACCAGGGACTGGGTGACCTCCAAAAAGAACACCAGGACTTGCTAGAGCACACCAGGAGGGTGGAGGATGCTCTGGCAAGACAGGAGCAGGCCAATAGGGACACAGCTCAGGAGGTAACCCTCCTGCAGCAAAGACTGGCCCAGTGCTCCAGGACCAATCAGGAAACGCAGAGAGAGAATGAGGCTCTCTGCCAGCACAATGATAGGCTCCAACAACAGGTAGCGATGCAGGAGAGACTGATAGAGTCTAGTAAGGCCTTAACTGAGGAACTGAAGGCGCAGGCTCTTGCATTGCAACAGGGAGCAGGGGCGGATAGAGATGAGGTTCGCTGGGAAAGAGAAACTCCTGAGCATAACCCCAGGAGCCCTAGTACCAGAGGCCTTTATTTCTCTCAGTCCCTGGACTCTGCCACCCCCATGTCCCCTGGCGCACATGAGCACAGGGCCACGGGGATGGCAGATTACTATCCAACCAGAAGCATGGGGCTCATAGGCCAGTACCACCCAGGAATGGAGGGGCAGGCATCCGGGTATGGGCACCCAAGCACAGTGCAATTTAGTGGGGAACCCCAGGAGAGTAGGCCCATTAAGGGCATCCTGAAAACCTCTGCCCAGTTAGGTCAGTGGGGGGGGTACCCATCAAATCCTGGCAGCAAGGAGGGATCTGAAGATTCCTCTGAGCGGTACAGGACACAGGAGACCAGGTCCCCACATTCTGCCAGCCATTTCCAGGCTCGCAGAATCCGGGAAAACCTGGAAGAACAGACGGGAACCTCTGGGAGCAGTGCCTCTGATTCAGAAGATGAATGGACCAGGGTTACCCGGACCAAAAGGGCCAATAAGACAAAAAGGGCCTTGCTTAAGGACCCCTTAAAGCAGATTAAGGCAATCAGGAGCGTCATCACGCCGTATCATATGAATGCCAAGTATTCTGTTTGGGAGCACTTAGAGTTGTTTGAGCAAATGATGGAGACTTTCCATTTGAAAGACAGCCAAAGCTGTATTCAATATGTAAAGTGGACCTTCTCCCCGGAGTACTCCAGTTTCTTTGCAGGGCTGGAGGACCAAAATCATTCCAGGTGGTCCGCCTTTAGGGCGGCCATATTAAAACATTTTTCTGTTCACAGAAATCCCCAAGAGGCTCGCAAGGCAGCCTACAATTTGCAGTGTGGGGAGGATCAGGCCCCACAAGAGTTTGTGCAAGAACTGAAACATGCCTTTGCGCAGACCACCAGAAGGGTGCGCACAGACAGTAGAGAATTCATTAATACATTTTTTCATGCCTTGCCCAAATACATAATGACCCAGCTCGTGAGGGATTTTCACGAGAAAAGATCTTTAGACTGGGTCATTGAACAGGCTACCCGGATCTATGAGGTGCAGAAACCGGTAGATAGCAAAAGTAATGCCCAGAAAAACCCCAAAGCCAACAGCACCCCTGCTGCTGCCAAGGTGGCAGAGGTAAAGGTCACCTCCGTTTTAGAGTTGGAGATGGGGGGGCCTAAAAACCTACCTGCACCTAATAATGCTAGGCCCAGAAGGTCCTCGGGCCAGGCACAGACAGGGAGCCAGGGAGGCAGCCCCACAAATGGGGTCCCTCGCTCTCCTGACTATGTAAGTCCCCGTTACAAGGGAAATCGACCCATCCTGGGTTATGTGTGGACTCCTCCAGCCCAAGGGGGGGGATCCAGCCAAGCACCTAGCCCAGGGAACTTCCCTCCTAACTTCCCACAGGAGGGCAGAAATTCTCCAAATCCTGGGCAGAACTTTTTCCCCAGGTATCCACCCAATTTCCAACCCCAAAATCATCCACCCTTCTTTCCCCAATTCCCTGAGCCCAGACAACCGAATCCGGGAGAAGGGAGGCCAAGGGTGGAGGGGTATCCAAATCTTCCCAACCAGGGGTACTACCAAAGAAGGGATAGCTACCCTTCCCGGGATCAGCCCAGGGGAGAAAACAGGGCCCCGTATCAGCCTGAGCGGGTTTCCCAGTTAGAGCGCCAGGTTCAAAACATGGCGCGGGATCTGGGTCACATACTGAGGGCGCAGCAGAACCCTTTTATCGGCATGCCGGCGCAGAACGCACCCAACTCTGGACCTGGTGCCCCAGAACAATGACGGGGGCAGCACCCCGATAACTCACCGGTTCCCAGGGAGGAGGCACAAAGGGAAGGGGGGTGTAAAGCCTTGGAGGAAGCTTCCTTCCTCATTTGTAAACAGCCCCTGGAAACCCAGGAACCGGAAACAAAATCTCCGACCCCTGAAAGTCTGCCTCCTAAGGAGCAGAGGGGGGGTAGGAGAAACAAAAGACCCAAACAGACTCAGTTTGAGGAGGAGGTACAGATCTTACAATTTGAGGGAGAGGGATCCTCAGAGGATCCTGGGAAAAGGATCTTCTCCTTCAGAGAGGGGGGAACTCCTCCCAAAGAAAAATGGGTCCCTAGGGATGCAAATCCAGACTGGGGAGATGTGGAGACTGAGCTACCGCCGCCCACCATCTCATCCCAGAACCAACAGCAAGAAAATCCCCTGGTTCAAACCCATCCTGATGACTGCCTCCAAAAAGGGGGGGGCGGCCCAGAACCGGAGCCAGGGGAACCCACAATGGCTCTGATCTCCAGTTGCCAACTTTTTCTTTCAGATTCCCAAGGCTCTCCACAGAATTCCGCCCAAATCTCTTCGCTAGCGATGTCCAAAACCAGATAATTAGCCCACCAGTTGTCCAAAAATGTACATTATCTGTGCCCCCTTGAGGAGAAGGAGGGAAGATACTATGCCCCGGTACAAGTACAGGGGCAGGGTACGATTTCAGCGCTGGTGGACACGGGATCTCCAGCTACCCTTCTGTCCAGAAGGGCCTTTGATGAACTGAATGCAGGAAGGGGAGAGAATTACCAAATTCCTCTCACCTCTCTTCCTGGACAACTGCAGAACTTTGACGGGAAGGAAATTCCCGTTGAGGGGACTGCAGACTTGGACATTAAGATCGGGCGACACAAGGTGAAACACCCGGTCATAGTAGTGACTCCAGAGGGCACCCCTTGTTTACTGGGGAATGACCTCCTGAGAAGGTTGTCACCCCTAATAGATTGTGTAAACAAGGTCCTCTGGACCCAGATTAGCCGACCAATAAAATTAAAACAGAGTGTCAACCATGTTAGTTTAAACGGCACCTGCCACATGGTTGAACAAAAACCTGACCAAGTAGAATTTCACTTCCAGAATAGCCAAATTCCAGACGTGACAGTAATAGCAGTAGGACAACAGACTGGTGATGGAGGGTCCTCTCTATTTCTGAAAATCAACCTTCCTTCCAGTCTAAAGTGGTACTCCACGCTGGAAGGAAACACTCTGAGATTCTATACTAATCCACAATCAGAAACTCCCACTCCTATAGTCCAGAAAGATGTGAAATCAGCTCAGAGCCTGGCTGATATTCAGCAAATTGGAGAGCAGTTGTTCATCCCTGTCCAATTAAATGATGGGAAGGACTCTGTTCTCGCTCGAGTGTGCGTGAACAACGGTAAGAGCTTCATCAGCGAAGCCATGTTCCGCCAACTCCCAAAAGATCCAGCCATTCCCACCTTCAAACTGATAGACAAATGGGAAATGGACCTGGAAGCACCTAATTCCAAACATCTCCTGCCAAGCAGGTGTATGCTCAAAATCTCCATTGGCAACAAGAGCATAGTCCACAATTGTTGGGTCGTGCGAGACGTCACTGTAGCCTTTTACTTAGGCAGTGACATTCTCAATCGCTTTGCCATTAGTTTGGACCTAATAAACTTCAAAGCTTGGTCCCGATTAGCGGATAATCCCATGGGCTTTGATCATCCAGAAAAAGCATTTAGGTCAGCTCAATTGCTACCTTATGCAGTTGAAATTCAGATCAAAGAGGAAGTCACCATCCCAGAAAGGACCCGACAATTCTCCCTGGAAGTGAAAGTTAAAAGAGGACAATATTTGCAAAACCCTGATGCTTACATACATCTAAACGCTTCTCTCCAACAGCAAGGGTTGGGGGTAAACCCAACTCCATTAGTCAACATAGAACATGACACCAATCTAATAGAGGTGGATAACAGCGACTTAAAGAGTATTACTCTAGCCGCAGGCACCATTATTGGAATGGCGGTTGATGACCGACATTTTTCCATAGATTTAGGTAATGAACTGTTAGGGCCAATCCCCAAGGACTGCTTTGACAGTGACAGTGATGACAATACAACACCAGACAGGATTTTTACCCGGCATGGGGGGAACTTCCTGGTGTACACTTCTTGCCCTTATGGTAAGGAAGATGTGACTTGTGACTTCAGGAGGGATGAGGTGATTTTCCAGGTCCATGAGGGCTGCCTTTCCCACCTGAAGCCTCCAGTTCAAATCAGCACTCTGACCAGGGACTTCTCCACCCAGCTGGAGGAGGCCGCTGAAATAGCCAAACCAGAAGTCTTTCCAGGCTTCAGGCAGATGGTGGAAGAGAGGGTCAACCTAGCTGATGCCTGTGTGACTCTGGAACAAAAGCAAAAGTTGAAACAAGTTTTCTTGGATTTCCAAGATCTCTTTGCGGTAGACTCATATGACTGTGGCCGCACCGACATCCACACAACAACAATCCCCATGGACCCTGGCATGACTCCTGTGTTTGTGAAGCAATATCGCTTGCCTCTCGCATCAATGGAGTCCCTTACTGAAATAATTAAGAACCTTGAGTCCCGGGGAATAATTCGTCCAGTCCACAGCACCTTCAATAATCCGGTGCTGGGAATATTGAAGCCAAACGGCCAGTGGAGACTCTGCGCCGACCTCAGGGAGCTCAACAAACGGGTCCATACTTCCCGATGGCCTCTGCCCTACATTGACCAAGGGCTGGCCCAGATCCAGGGGTCACAGGTATTCACTGCAATAGACCTGACCAATGGATACTGGACTGTGCCTGTCAGTAGGGAGGACCAATACAAGCTGGCTTTTACCTTTGGGGGCCAGCAATACACATGGACCCGGACTCCCTTCGGATACCACAACTCCGGCAATGAATTCAACATTTTCCTACATAAGGCCATGCCCGACCTGGGTGCGAGGGGTAACCTGGCTTATGTAGATGATGTCCTCATCAAAAGTTCATCTGTGGAGGAACACATAGCGGAGATCCGTTATGTTCTGACGCAGTTGAGGGCCGCCGGAGCAAAACTTTCCTTTCAGAAAGCACAGTGGTGTAGAACCCGTGTTAATTTCTTGGGGCATGAGATTACTGCTCAGGGTCTCTGTCCCCAGGAAAAGAAAGTGGAAGCACTTCAAAAACTGAAAGACCCCACAACTCTGCGGGAACTAAGGAGCCTCCTTGGACTGACGAATTACAGCAGAAAGTTCATTGAGGGCTACGCAGAGATCACCAGACCCCTGATTTATCTCCTGAAGGGGGGGGTCAAGTGGGAATGGGGTCCAGAACAATCCGAGGCAGTAAGACAACTCAAAGGAAGCCTCTCACAAGCGCCTTGCCTAGCTTACCCTGTTAGAAACAAGGAGTTCTTCCTGGAGACGGGGTTCTCTAATACGTGCTTGACGGCAGTATTATACCAAAAGCATGACAAGGTCAATAAAGTAATCTCCTATGCGAGCAAAACTTTATCCTCTGTGGAGGAAAAATTCAACGATTGTGAGAAGGCACTCCTGGCGACGGTGTGGGCATTGAAGAATTACCGCCCGTTTATCCAGGGGGAACGCATCATAGTGGAGACTCCACACCAGCCTCTGCAATATCTCCAAAGTGACAGAATCCGGGCCGGAAATGTGAGTAATTCTCGAATTACTTCCTGGATTCTGTCAATGCAAGGCTTTCCTGTGGAGGTCAGATATGGCCAAAACAAGAAGAGTCCCCTCGCGCAAGGTCTGGCTGACTTGCATGATTGTGCCAGAGAAAACTGTCTCGAGGACGAAAGTCTAAAAATCAAGGACAACATGGAGGCATACCTTAATTCCCCACACAAAGTCTTTGAAGAGGACAAGTGTGAGGGAATGCCCACTGTCTATGTGGATGGATGCTCTTACCATGTTGACAACAACGGGGAGAAAGAACTGGTGGCCGGCGTAGGGAATGCATGGGTGAATGAGTCCCCAGAACCCTCTGCTGGATACAAAATTGGTCCCCGAAGTAGTCAGGTGGCAGAATTGATGGCTGTGCATCAGGCCATCCTCACTGCTGTCCAGCATCAACTCCACGAACTGGTCATAATCACAGATTCGGAATATGTACGGAACGGGTTCGTGGAGCACCTGGTTAATTGGAAAGCCAGAGGCATGTTATGTGCTAACAACAAACCCTTGAAACATGGGAAGTTGATCCAAAACATTGATGATCTGGTCACCTCGAATGAGATGACCATCTATTGGAAGAAGATCAAGGGTCATTCCAAAGTAGAGGGACCAGACAAAACTGGAAATGACTTAGCTGATCAGCTGGCCAAAACCGGGGCCATCCAAGGGGATCTAATTGAGATTGAGTCCCTGTTGGGGGAAATCCAGGTCACTGCTATCACTAGGTCCCAGACAAATGCTCACAACGACCTTTCAATTGCACAATGGAGTAAGGAGACCCCTGATGCTGATTTGATTACCGCTCAGAAGGGGGATCCAATAATTGGTAAATTTTACCAGCACCTTGAGGACCCTGAGAACTTTCCCCTGACGGATACCGATTACACTGGGAAAGAGGACCTAAGAGTGTTGATGAAATGTCCAAAAATGTTCCGAATCCAAGACGGTTTGCTGGTAAGGAAATCCAAAGCGGGCCACGATCAATGGGTGGTTCCTACCTCATTCCGAAGCCTGATGTTAAGTCACGCCCATGATGCGGCCAACGCCGGTCATAGGGGGTTTCACACAACATTGGAAATCTTAAGAAAGGTTGCATACTGGCCACACATGGGGCAGGACCTCAACCAATACTTGAAGGGGTGTCTTGTGTGTGCACAATTTCAGCCATCATTCCTCACGCACCGTGCGCCTCTCCAAAAGAGGGGGATGACCCTGCCATGGTCAGATTTACAAATCGACTTTGTAGGCCCCGTGATTCGCTCTGCTAGGGGGAATAAGTACATGTTGACTGTGACATGCTTGTTTACCAAGTGGGTGGAATGTCTCCCAGCCCCAAATTGCAAGGCAGAAACAGCAGCTGCCCTGATGATTAACCACATCTTTTCCCATTTTGGTCTACCTCAAAGGATTGAGTCAGACAGAGGTAGCCACTTCACCAGTGAAGTAATGACAAAGATGTGGGAGATACTGGGGGTCAAAAGGAAGTTGCATATTGCTTACCGGCCAGCTTCTTCTGGGGCAGAAGAGAGATATAAACGAACCATTGTGAGCATATTAAAGAAGTTTGTGGCAGATTCTGGGCCAAGTTGGGATATCCGATTACCTCTGGTCCTAATGGCCATCAGATCTACCCCTTCATCTGCAACCAAAATGTCACCATTTGAGTTGATGACTGGACGCAAGATGGTGCTTCCGCAGCATTTGCTCTATAGGACCCAAGAGCAGACACTGATAAATGCCTCCACTACTCATGAGTATGTGGAGAATTTAAGGAAACACCTCCAACATGCTTTTGCTTATGCTCAGCGGAATCTAGAAAGATCAGCTGATAGCATGAAGACCCACTATGACCTGAAGACTTCCAGGAAGGAATATCAGGTGGGGGACCGGGTCTATCTATACAACTTCCAAAGAAACCAGGCAAAACAGCGGAAATTCTTGCCTACATGGAAGGGACCCTTTGAGATCATCGACAAGATCTCCCCTGTGGCCTACAAAATCCACATCCCCAAAGGTCCTTTGGCAGCGGGGGAAGACAAGTGGGTCCACATAAACCAGTTGAAATGTTGCCATCCCAGGCACACTCTGCAACAACTGGAGGAATCCTCTGGAATCCTAGCGGGTACTGTCTCAGACTAATTCAGTTCCAACCATAAAACATACCACATCTAGTCTCTAAAATATTGTGATTTGCATGAAACTGTCTCTTAGTTATACTGTTTTTTTTTCAAAATAAGAATGTAATGTTTCGTTATGATGAAATGCATATACTGCCCCAATATCTCAACAGTGGTGGAAAAATGTCTATGAATAGGTATTGCCGCTCTTCCTTTGTCGTCCTAGGAGAAAGAAAACCGGGAGACGGGACAAGGAGGACGATCCGGAGACCGGGAACAGAGACGGAACGGGCCCAGAGTACCGCCCAATATTCCCATTAGGACCGGCGAGGAGAACCGATCGATCAGTACCGGATGGAGGAAAAGATGCTGAACTGTGCCATCTCTTGGAAGAAGATGAGGAAACATCCCAGGTCTTGCGAGTCCCATTAGTGAAATAGAATGGCCATCGCAAGAGGGGGGCTTGTGGGATGTTTTTATCCACGCATCCAAGCCCTACCTCAAAACTGTGCAGTACTGACATGGAAAACATCATGATGGCCAGAGCTTCCCAGAAAATGCACAGGGAAATGCATGAAGAATAGGCTGCCACTCATTTTTGCCGATGTTATGGGCACAGAAGGGCACTGCCTAAAACCACCATTGGACTACCCACACAGTAGTCTGAAACCATTGGGAATGGCAATGCTGATTGCCAAAAGCAAACCCATAACTGTTGGGAATTCATTTTCTTAAATCCCAAAAAGGGGTGCAGTACCAGTATTAACCACTATCAGAAAGCCGGCGTTTTAAAACCACCAGATTTTGTGTAAAACTGAATAAATGAACCCAAGGCAAGCCAAAGAAAGACTTACTGAGAGGTGGATCCAATGTAAAGTTATATTCTGAAGTGACTTGAAGGTTTATAACAAGACTGGCTGAGCTGTGGATTTCAGCAGTTTAAGTAAATTTGGACTGAAAGACACTAAAAATCTAAATGTTTAAATTGACTGAGTGACCTACTTTTGAGTGTCACATAGGTTTCAATTGTTTAAATGTCATAGTTTTAAACTTAGAATCAGCATTCTAGCTGCATATGTAAAAATGTTTAGTTTTATTTGAATGCAGAAAACTGGGGAACAGAAATGACATGTAGCTAAAAACTGGCTTAAAGAGATTCCAATTTTGCCTGGCAACTACCCCCCATCAGGAGTGAAACTTGAGTCACAGCTGTGTTCCCAGGCCTATCTGCCTTTTGCTGGCCACACTAAGGATATGCCATCTCTCTGATAATTGAATTAAGGGGAGCCCCCACAGAATACAAGAGCTCTGAACAATGCAACCCCCTTCACCCAGGCAGATGGTTTATTGCAGATGTCGTAAAACAGCTTCCTCTTGGCAGAAGCTGGGAGGGGCAGGGTCTCTGAGCTTGGCAGAAACTGGAAGGACTGGTTTCTGTACCATGTGACATGAAAAGACACACCTCTATAGCCAGAATATGGTTTTAGAAAAAGATGAATAACTCATAGTACGGACCTGTGAAAATTATTTAAATGATACCATAATTCTTGTGATTTTTCTGCCCACATTTTAAGACGTGTTAGGACCCGGTGGTATGTTCAGGGGGGTTTTAGCGGAAAAGAGGATATTACTCAAAATGTGTGCATGTGAAAAATATGACACTTCATCAACTAATGTCCATACTCCTTGCGCACATGTGTGTAAATTTGGGTTAATGTCCGAAATTGCAAAATCAGTTAAAAAGTGCAAATGTTGCCATTTCTGAATGCAAGCCCCCAGGAAGAGCAGATTTGGACAGGGTATACCTCCTGTGATATGTGAGGGGTGCATGTAATTTTAAACGAATATGTACCTCTGCAAATATGTATTTGGTTCAAATCTAGATTTGTGTGCAAGTTGACAGGAGGAGTGGACTTTCTGCAGGCTGTAAAATGACATCACTCTGACACAACTTAGCTCCCCCAATCATTGGAGAAATGAAAGCTCGGCCAATGATAAGTGGAGAGGGGTAGGGTCTAGTGATGCTGCACACACACCCATTTTAAAAACAGATAAAAGCAGACAGACAGGACAGATAGGGACCTTCAATTCCATTTGCTGCAACGCGCTCTGCCGGACCATACCACATCCAGAGATCCAGACTTCAAATCTATCAATATCCAGAATCCAGAGAGGCTAGAGAGAGAGAAAGCTGTGCAGAAAGATCCAGACTTTAAATCCATCAATCTCCAGAATCCAGAGAGAGAGCAGAGACCAGACCAGAGTCCAGTTCAAAACCTGACCAGATCCGTGGCGAGGCCCATTCTATTTCTAAATATATTGTGAGTACCTAGCAAGACTGTACAGAACCAATCTCTTAGTTAAAATAATATAATTCAATCTATTTTAATCTAAGTAGAACTGCCTCCTAACTGTCACCTGTCATTTGCAAAGCTGTCACCTGTCATTTTCTAGTTGCAAGCTGCACTTGTCTTTTTGAACTTTAAAATTTCAAATCTGAAAAACGACCTTTATTTAATCGCTCATATCTCCGTGACCGTTTGTCCTAGAGACTTGCAGTAACTTTCATCTGGAAGCTGAGATCCTAGGCTGTCCTAGGGCCCCAAAACGATATTGATAGTCCTTGTAGTTCCTCTGTAATCGCGCCCGGCGCACTCGGAAAAATCTGCCGCGATTTGACATTTTGCCGCGATTTGCAAGTTTCTCCACGTGTAAAAATCTGCTGCTGCTTGCCTTCCGTTAAAGAAAAAATGTGTTTAACCTGCCAATCATTCCTGAATCATTGCTAGGGTGAGCCTGGACTAATATTAACTTGATACCACTCACCCTGAACCTCTAGAGGGAATTAAAAGCATTTTAGCATATTTTTCACTTCATTGCCAGCACATATAAAAGCATTTTGGGCCTTTGTTTCCAACTTCTGTAGTCTAAGCTTGCTGGGGTGAACTGAATTACATTTGATTGCATTTCTGAGAACTGTGTGCTTTCCTTCCATTTCCTTGCATTGCATAAAGGGGGGAGGGGATTGCCAGAGAAAAGTGATTACATTGTTATGTTGAAATCATATTGAGTATTTTCTGTATTGCATTTTTCATTCAACATTACATCCATCTGAACTTATATAAAGTATTCTCTACCACCTTATTCTTCTGTTCCTATTCACAAGTGTGCTGGTGCCAGATTCTCCGTTGTTAATCTTTATCATATCAGATTAAGTGTGATATCCAATTATTAATTTATTATAAAGTGTGATATATATCTATATTGTTTAAATTCTCAAATAAACCTTTTAACTTGCAAAACAGAACTACTTCTTGGCTCAGTGGGGTCAGGGGGATTCCAAAAGAGGGGTGTTATATAGGGGTAGTCATCCAGAACGCATGAACTGGACATAAAGATATATCAATAAGGGTTTCCATTCAGTATCCCAGACTAGGCATTGACTTAGCTGTAGTGTTGAATTGAATCCTCTTACAATAAGCTATTTTGTCAATGATTTTAAGTAAGGAGGGAACTGTCGTTATTGGGCGGTAATTAGTGGGAACAGTCGGGTCTAGGGTGTTTTTTTTTTAGTAATGGGGTGACCCATGCTTCTTTAATACTAGCTGGGATCAGACTGGCTTTGAAGGAGGCGTTCACGAAGTTGGTGATGATAGGAGTGAGTATGTGGGTGCAAGATTTGACTATTTGTGCTGGGACTGAATCTCCTTTGCAATTTGATGCTTTGAGTTTGGAGATTGTGTTACAGACTGATTCTTGGGAGACTGGGGTGAAGGCAAAGGGAGGGCTGGTAGTACCAGCAGTGTTAAGAAGATGTTTGTCTTTAGGGGGTTTACTTGCTAGAACATCTTTTTTGGTGGCGATTTTGAATTGTAGCATTTTGATTTTGGTGGCTAAAGCATTTTGTATGGTGGTACACCAATCTTTGCTTGGTTTGGTAGGATTGGTGATTGGGATATGATTTTCCAATTCTCTCAAGATGGAGAATAGTTCTTTTGAGTCGGATGCAGCGTTACTGATCCTTGTATTGTAGGCATTCACTTTGGTTGCGATTATGGCTGATTTATAACTATTATTTGATAGGAGAAAGGCAATTTTAGATTCAGGCGTGGGGTTTTTCCTATTGGCTTGTTCTAGTGCACGTTTCCTTCTTCTAAGGGCAACCAGGTCCTTGTTAAACCAAAAGCAAGGCTGTTTGTCAGTGCGTTTTGTTTTAGTGGTTAGTGGTGCTATTCGTTGATTGTGAAAGTGAGACAGTTTTTATAAATGTCTTCTAGGCGACAAGAGTTATCACTGGAAATGATCGCAGTATCTAAAGCTTTGCTGAGCAAAGGATTGATGTTGTCAGGTGTGAGTTTACGGAGGTTTCTAACTTCCTGGGTGAGTGGAGATTTTTGTTCAGCAAGGCGGGGTTCGGCAGTGGTAATGGTAAACTGGATGATGAAATGGTCCATCCAACTGAGTGGGGAGATGGAATCAATGTCAATAGTGGAGTTATGTGTGAGGACCAATCTAGGGTTCTACCCTTAATATGGGTAGGGGCATTGACAAGTTGTTTGAAACTCATGTCCTTAAGAGCAACATGGAGGGCTTCTGCTTTGGTATCACTACTATCATTGAAGCCTAGGTTAATATCTCGAAGGATGATACATTTGGTGTTGGGTTTGATGAGTGGGGAGAGTACAAGGGGGATGTCTAATTCAGGCTGGCTATTTCAATTTGGCACTCTGTATATGACTATGAAGTTAAAGGTGGTTTTCTCATTAATGGCCAGTTTGGTGTGGAGTAGTTCGTAGCCATCAGGACTGTCGATAGGGCATGCTCTTAAGTGGAGGTTGGCTTTAGCAATGATAGCAACACCGCCTCCCTGAGAATGAGTCCTATCTGCTCTGAGTATAGTATAATCAGGAGGGATCGCGAGTGAGAGAAGAGGGCCTGAGGCTTGGTGCAACCAGGATTCAGTGATGACTAGAAAGTCTAGTTGTGAGTCTAATATAAGATCATGAATTTTAGTGGCGTGGGCTCCTAGGGAGCGGGCATTAATAAGTGCGCCTTTGAGATTAGGATTAGGATTTTGATTGGTGGAGGTTGATGTATTGGACTGCTCAGGGTGAGAAGTGAGGTGGGTTTGTTTAGGTGTGCTATTGATGAGAGGAGGTGGCTAGTTGGCTCTTGGAGGTTCGGTTGGCTTGTGTAAAGTAGAGTTGGCAGAGGTTCTGTAATCTTGCCTTTGAGTATGGGACCTTAGACGGTAACGTCTGGTCTCCCCCAGAACCGGGAGGGAGAGGTGATTACCAGTACTAGGTTGTGTTTGAATGGGCTCTGTAATGGGTGGCATAAACTGAGGAAAGTTGGAGTCTATGTTGTCAGGTGGGCTAGAGGTGCTAGGATGTGTGGTGGCTGTAGGAAAAGGTGGTGTGGTTGGAAGGAATGGAGTGGGACATGTGATCGGATGGTGTCGGGGACAGGCCGGTTTGGCTAGGCCGTTCTTAAAGGTAATACATTGATTACCAAAGCAGGGTAAACTGTTTTCCACAATGCAGAATGGGAACATAGTGAGTGTAGAGAAGGTTTGCATATAGGATAGAAACAGCGCTAATAGCGGCATGGCATGCATATCGCTATCAATTATAATGGTGGTACAAATACTTTCTATGTAATGGATAGGACGTGGGTTTCCAGGATACTATCCGACCTGTATGCGGTGCTCGTAGAGCGACGTGGGAGGGCTAGGCCAAATATGCAGTGATAACAAAGATGTAGGTGCCGCAGTGAGGGGCAAAGTATACTATGCAAGCAGGCGTACACTGTGGGCCTCATATGCAATAACAACAGTAAGGTTAAAAGGCATTTGGGCACAACAGTGGACTCAGGAGCATACACAACAAATATAGGTGCCGCAGTGAGGGGCTAAATACGCTATGCAATCATGTTCACTGTAGACCTGGTATACAGTGGCAGCAATGATGGTTACGAGGCATTTGAGGAGAACAGTGGAATTAGGCGCATACAAAGCAGGTATGAGTGCCGCAATGAGGAGCAGACAGCAAGCAACAAAAGAGCTATGCTGGCGGGAGTTTACTGTGGACCTAATATGCAATAACAACAATGTGGTTGTAAAAAGGCGTTTAGACAGAGCAGCGGAGCCTACCATAAGCATATGAGTGCCGCAATGAAGGGGAACAACACGCAACGAAATGTAAACTGCTAGTATGCGTAAACAGGGCATATGCAGACATAATCATGGCAAGACGAGGTGACCAATATGCGGAGCAGCAATGGACTAGGCTCGGTGACTAAAGCAGAGTACAGTGGCATTGAGAGTACACCATTTTAGGGTGTCATGGCGGCTAGGATCGCAATAACATTATTGTCATAGTCTATTTGGCATATTTAACATTTAGCATTTAACATTGCACACAAGCAGTAGGTCGGCTACTTACGGCTGGATGTGCTTAACAATAGCCGGGAGCAGACCCCAGGAGTAAGTGGAGGCTGTACAGATGCAGCGTGAGGGAAAGTTTGTGACTGAAAGTGTTGTAAAGTACCTATGTGTGCCGTGGATTGAGGCGGGGGTTATCCAAGGCAAATGGGCAGGGGTCCTGGCTGACGGCTGGGAAGGCAGGACAGGCTCAGGACAGGAAGCCTTGTTGGGAGGCCTTAGTGGGAGGGCCGGCGTTCGCCTGCCGGCGAAGTGATTGGCTCAAATAGACACAGAGCTCCAATCACAGCAGATGCAGCCTGATGCAGACAAAGGCTGTAGTGCAAAATAAATCAGACGGCCATCTTACATACCCTTACCCACAACCCCTATACTATTCGATTCATTTAAAAAATAAAGAAATTCATCAAAAAAACCATTAAAAAACACTGTAGATTAATGAATGTCATATCAATTTATTATTAGAAACATGGCAGGGTTAATTTAAATTTGGCATAATTTCTTGGGAATGGAAATTGACAAGTTACTCTCGCTCTCATCTCACTTGAATGGTGTGGCTGCACTAAGAATGTATCTTTTTATTTAAGTATGGCTTCCATGGGTCAAACGTTTAATAAACCTCTGTAAACTGTGAAGTGTTGTACACCAGTTTGCAGTTTCAGTCTTAACCCCGACCTGTGAAAACACATGTTTTTGGTTTACTTGGCTAATGCTAGCAAACAACATGCATTTCATGCCAAACATATGATGGCAATTCTATTTTAAATCACTTGCCCAAATAATGCTTTGGATATTGTCAGAAAGCAATTTGAATTTTGTGCTGAAAATGCTATGGCATTCTATTTTATATCACTTCCCCAATTGCTTTGGCTATTATCAGAGAACAACTGACATTTCGTGCTGAAAATGCTATGGCATTCTAGTGTGAATCACTTCCCAAAAATGGCCTCCCTTACAGCCCCACCCCATGTGTCTTATTTATAATATTCCTTGACTCATGTCGCTTTCAGAGCACGCTCTGTACTATTTCCACGTGACCCACCCCATTTCTCTACACCCCTAAGATCTTCTTCAGGGTGACTTCAAGGCACTATTTATTACATTCAGTAACCAGCATCTCTTGAGGACTTCCATGGATCGAATGCTTTCAGTTGGCTGACGTCCCATGTGATCACTGATAACATTCTTCTCGATTACTCACTTCACTTCCATAACACCAATTATTGCTACTATGGACCTCTTTACTACCCATGTAACTTCCAGAGTCCGCAAATTATTCCCATGTGACACAACCTTTCCCCCAATTGACTGGCTGGCCAACCCATTAGAATGTCTAGAAGATATCTATAGGCAGCTAGCCTTGCATGATGGTGGTAAGCGATAATTCAGTACCAAATCAGGGGCCTCATTACAGAAACTTTGCAATGGTGCAAGTGGAATTTTTCATGTTAGCAAAACGACAAAAATTGCCTAACTCCAAAAATTCAATCGTTCAATGCAATTATTCACTAGGCCAATATTTTCCCTTCTGCTAATAAGGCGCCCCAATAGCACTGATGCTAAATGCAGAAATGGACGCTCCTTCCCAGACTGGGCTGCATATGCGTGGAATGATCTGCCACAAATACTCAGGGAAGAAACAGATCACTTAGCCTTCAGAACATTTCTGAACATGGTGCTGTTTATGTAAACTTCCACCATAGCCACTTTTTCTCTTTTGTCTCCTGTTTGTAAGTGAGTACCTGGACGCTGTAGGGCTTTTCGCACTATACAAATATTGTAACATAACATGAATTGGAAGAATGTGTTTGTTTGCCTTTTAACAATCTTTTCACTAATGTTTATACTATGTGAAATTCTACTTGCACAAGTGCACATTTTCTGTAGAGGCATCTGCTGCTTTATCCTGAGGCACACATTCTCAACATTCAACTTCTGCTGGCATTGGGGAGATTGGCAGGACGTGAATTTATGGCGACCCATCAATCACCAACCCCCAGCATATGGATCGCTATGGAGTCCCCCTACTTTTTGCAGGTGCATAAAGCCAGCGAACTTCATAGGGATCTCCAGCATTTGTGCCAGCATGAAAATGCATGCTGGTGCAAATGCTGGAGGAATTGTATGGCAGAGAGGAAGAGAGGCAGCAGACACGCAAGTTGTGTTCCACCCCTCCTTTCCACCATACAAATGCTTGAAAATGGGATGTGGCGTGAATCAAAGTCCTTAAAGCCTTCTTTAACGCCTTTCATTCACGTTACACCCCTGATTAAAAATGAGCTCCACAGACACGCGCACACACACAGATACAGACACACGCACACACACACTCACACACACAAGCCATGCTTGATAGATAGCTGGGGGTTGATGATTGATGGGTCGCCATAAATTGCATGGCAGTCAGCCTTCCCAATTGAAATTAAATGCTGTCTGACATGTTTGCATGTCGGACAGCATTTATTTTACATTGTGAAGACTGCTTATCCTCCGTGCATCGTGATCAGTCTTTACAATGCAAAATAAACGCTGTCCAACATGCGAGCATGTCAGACAGCATTTAATTTCAATTGTGAGTGCCACCTGCCATGTGAGCATGGCAAGTGGCACCCACAATTAAAAGTAAATACTGGCTGGCATGCAGCCATGTCAGCCAGCATTTACTCAATTTGCATTGCGGAATGCAAAAGTGCAGGGCAAAAGGCAGCATACACAGGTGTACGCCACCTTTTGCCCAGCTAATTTGCATCCTGTAGTGTAAATCACCATGCCACCAAATTACATTAAGGAGCAAAATGTAGTCCTGTGGGTGGGTGTGGATGCACTATTATTCTCTTTTACTTCAATTCACATATTCCACTGCATACATCTAATGAGTGAATGTGTGTTTCTGTGTATTCTGTGTATGCACAGGAACTCTGCATGTGATTGTTCTTGTCTTTTTGAACAACACCTTCTAATTCAAATGAATATATAATTCATGAAATTGTGTATGTTTCACCCAGCTGATCTACTGATATGGACAAAATCTTTTGGGGTTCAAGTTTCAAATGTGCTCAACTGCTTGTATTGAGGGTGGTGTGCGGTTAATAAAAAGGTCATTAAGATTGTCCTTTGTCAAAAAGTATATAGTTGGTATTTATTATTGAATTTAACAGACTCATTTCAAAAATGCCTGAGTAACTTTGAGCCGACACGTGTTTCCAGAACATGTTCTCTTCTTCAGGCCTCTTAATAATTGTCTGTTGTTAACAAACCAAATCCACATATATTTCAAATTGGTGATGTTAGTACTGTGTGTATGACTTTTACATTCATTATGCAGCTTAAATGCTGACTGTATAATCTGTACTGACAGAACACAAAAATACACTTGCACACCAATATTTGAGTGGTAATTCAATGAAAGGTAAACAATGTGAATTAATAAATGTAATGTCAGAGTTCAAGGTGCAGGGGAGAGAGACTCAGCCTTGGTATCTAGGCCGGAATATACTAGGAAACAAAGAAACCCAAATTATGGAAAACTGCATCCCCTGCACACTTTCTAAAAGGCAATACACCTAAATGATATTTGTCAAGAATATTTGATACATAATTAGTGACTCTTGTAACCTAAATGTTCACAATGCAATAAGTAAAGGTTCATCAAAAAATTCAGTGACTCCTTTTCGTTAGAGAAAACAATCTTCTCCTTTTTATTAATATTTTCAGGTTGGCCCAACGCGTTTCAAGATTCATATACTCTTCATCAGGGGCATAGTTTTCAACATAAATTTCACAAGAATCTATAAAGGACAAAAATTAATCAGAAGTTTGCTAATGTGATTATTTGTAAAAGGAAATAACAAAATGTCAAACAAAGACTTTTGTTTATAGTCACAAAGCTTATTAAGATGGACATCCTGTCTCGAGTGTCACTAAAAACCTAATGGTGCTTAGGTATAAGCATTTTTACAAAAAGGCGTATTTTACAACAATATGCTTAATTTACATTTAATGTGACATAGTGTTTCTGTAAGATGACAAGTTACTAAATTCACCCAGACCCTCTAAAAGGCTAGTGAAAAGGGCTTAGTTTTACTGTATAATCTGTACTATCCATGACATTGTCACGCACCACAATAAAGTATAAAGAAAAAAACATAATAATAACATACATGATAGCTCCGTGGCAATGTGCTCGCCTTGGAAACAAGACGACTCAGAGCACCACAGGTTTGATTCCCCGGGTCCGCACTTAGAAACCTCTGGGTACTAAGAGCGTTATAAATAACCAACCATATCATATCATATACATTGTCAATGATGTTGTTATAATGTTAAATGTAGTTGGAAAATGGGAATAAGACATACAGACAGAAAACAGAGAAAAACAATTGTTACATTACTTCAAATATAACATTTTTCATTGTTAATCAATCAGCATTTACATTATTGTAGATCCCATAAAGTAAGGGAAGTGGCTTGAGGTAAGTGACTTGCATCAAGGCTCCCAAAAGTCGCGAGGTGCCCAAGCATTCGGCATCAAGGTTGTGTAAAATGCATCACATTTTAGCTTATCGGACAACCTTGACTAGTGCACACATCAAATGGCCACCAGTTCTCTACTCTCAGCAGACGTGTTTTTCTAGGGTTCAAAGAAACCCTCTTTATTGTCCCTATTCCTAAATTGTGGGGTATTATACACCCACTCATGAGGTGTTACAAGGTTCCTTGATGATATCAGGAGCTAAGATGTCATGGGGAATGTCTTATCTTAATCAACTGCATCATCCAGCTTGTATGGGCATGGTACAACAGCCATATGTGGTCTTGTCAAACCTGACGCCGTCTCAATCAGGTTTTGATAAAATTAGCATGTCGGGTGTTTGTATTCATGCCTATGGATTATCTGTTCTGTAATTGGAGGTTATGTACCTGCTCACTCTTGATGTGTGTGTGAGTAACCATTGACCCTTATGAGTATACATGGCTGTGTGGGCTGGGGGCTCTTCATGATGTTGAGAAGATTACCAGTTGTAAGAGGATTCAATTCAACACTACAGCTAAGTCAATGCCTAGTCTGGGATACTGAATGGAAACCCTTATTGATATATCTTTATGTCCAGTTCATGCGTTCTGGATGACTACCCCTATATAACACCCCTCTCTAGGAATCCCCCTGACCCCACTGAGCCAAGATGTAGTTCTGTTTTGCAATTTAAAAGGTTTATTTGAGAATTTGAACAATATAGATATATATCACACTTTATAATAAATTAATAATTGGATATCACACTTAATCTGATCAGTAATCAATAATGGATAGTCTGGCACTAGCACACTTGTAAATAGGAATAGAAGAATAAGGTGGTAGAGAATACTTTATATAAGTTCAGATGGATGTAATGTTGAATGAAAATGCAATACAGAAAATACTCAATATGATTTCAACAAAACAATGTAATCACTTTTCTCTGGCGATCCCCTCCCCCCTTTATGCAATGCAAGGAAATGGAAGGGAAGCACACAGTTCTCAGAAATGCAATCAAATATAATTCAGTTCACCCCAGCAAGCTTAGACCACAGAAGTTAGAACACAGGCCCAAAATGCTTTTATATGTGCTGGCAATGAAGTGAAAAATATGCTAAAATGCTTTTAATTCCCTCTAGAGTTTCAGGGTGAGTGGTATCAAGTTAATATTAGTCCAGGCTCACTCTAGCAATGATTCAGGGTAGGTTCTTAAGAGGCAAACGAATTTTTAGCAAGGAAACTAAGGAAGCTTCTGTTTTCACACGTGGAGAAATTTGCAAATCGCAGCAAATTCGCGAGTGCGTTCTTCGCGATTGCGGAAAAAGTATAGGGAATCAGAATGCGGTTCTAGGTTCGTTGAAAAGCTGAGATTCTAAGCTTTCACAGGAACGTTACTGCAAGTCTCTAGGACAAACGGTCACGGAGATATGAGTGATATGGTAAAGGTTGTTTTTCAGATTTGAAATTTTAAAGTTCAAAAAGACAAGTGACAGCTTTGCAAATGACAGGTGACAGTTAGGAGGCAGTTCTACTTAGATTAAAATAGATTGAATTATATTATTTTAACTAAGAGATTGGTTCTGCACAGTCTGCTAGGTACTCACAATATATTTTTGAAATAAATGGGCCTCGCCACGGATCTGGTCAGGTTTTCTTCACTCGCCACGGACGGTCTCTGCGCACAGCGTCTGGGTCAGCTCTACTCTGCTGATCTGGTCTGGGTCTCTGGTTTTGATCAGGTCTGTGGGTCCGGATACAGCGGTCTGGGTCAGCTCTGCTCTGCCTCTGGTTTTGGATACTGCTCTGCTTTCTCTGGACCCAGCGCTGATCTGCACGCTGTTAGGTTTGCTGGATGCTGAGGCCCACTGAGAAGAGTTCTCAGTTTGTGGGTTTAGGCCCTTGCTTTGAGTTCTGAATCAAGTTCTTTGGAGTTTTAAAGTCTAAGTGTTGAATCTAGTATCTTCTGGATGTTGTGAGGTCCGACAGAGCGTGTTGCAGCAAATGGAATTGAGTGTCCCTATCTGTCCTGACTGTCTGCTTTTATGTGTTTTGAAAGTGGGTGTGTGTGCAGCATCACTAAGCTCTACCCCTCTCCACTTGTCATTGGCCACTTCATCCTCTTCCCCTTGATTGGGGGAATGAAATGAAGTGTCATCATGATGAGGTCTGTTTATGATACAGAGAACCCACCCCTGTCAAATTGCACACAATCTATATTTTCACCCAAAAGACATATTTGCACAGGTACACATTTGTTTAAAATTACATGCACCCATCACATATCACAGGAGGTATACCCTGTCCAAATCTGCTCTTCCTGGGAGCTTGCATTCAGAAATGGCAACATATTTCACTTTTTGGTCAGGTTACCAATATCAGATTCTTACTCAAATTTACCCAAATGTGTGCAAGGCATGCAGGCATTAATTGATGAAGTATCAGACTTTTCACATGCATACATTTTAAGTAATACCCTCTTAACTGCTAGTTTGCCCCCAGATCATGCCACCGGTTCTAAAAACCTCTTAAAATGTGGGCAGAAAAATCACAAGAATTATGGTATCGTTTAAATAATTATGACAAGTCCGTACTATGAGTTATTCATCTTTTTCTAAACCCATATTCTGGCTACAGGGGTGTGTCTTTTTAGGTCACATGGTACAGAAACCAGTTTTTCCACTTTCTGCCAGGCTCAGCCTCTGTCTCCAGTTTCTCCCCCTCCCAGTTTCTGCCAAGAGGAAGCCATTTTTATTACCCCTGCAATAAACCATCTGCCTGGGCCCTGGAAGGCCCATTGTTCAAGAGGAAGCCATTTATGGCCACTTCCATAAACCCTCTGTCTGGGTCCTATGTTTAGCCTCTAGCAGTCCCTTGGTAATCCAATCAGAGAAGTGTCATATCCCTTTTGGTGGGAGCAGCAAAGGGCAGGTAGGCCTGGGAACACAGCTGTTGTGCAAGTCTCAACTCCTGTCGGGGGAAGCTGGTGGGCAGAATTCAGTTCCTTAAGCCAGGCCCCAGCTAATGACACTTTTAGTTACCCAGTTTTCTGCATTCAAATAAAATTAACCATTTTTACATATGCAGCTAGAATGCTGATTCTAAGTTTAAAACTATGACATTTAAACAATTGCAACCTATGTGACACTCAAAGTAGGTCACTCATTTCTTTTAAACATTTAGATTTTTAGTGTCTTTCAGTCCAAATTTACTTAAACTGCTGAAATCCACAGCTCAGTCAGTCTTGTTATAAACCTTCAAGTCACTTCAGAATATAACTTTACATTGGATCCACCTCTCAGTAAGTCTTTCTTTGGCATGCTTTGGGTTCATCTATTCAGTTTTACACATATAAAAAAAATCTGGTGCTGTTTTAAAACGCCGGCTTTCTGATAGTGGTGAGTACTGGTACTGCACCCATTTTTGGGATTTAAGAAAATGAATTCCCCACAATTCTAGGTTGCTTTTGGCAATCAGCATTGCCATTCCCAATGGTTTCAGACTACTGTGTGGGTAGTCCAATGGTGGTTTTAGGCAGTGCCCTTATGTGCCCATAACATCGGCAAAAATGAGTGGCAGCCTATTCTTCATGCACTTCCCTGGGCATTTTCTGGGAAGCTCTGGCCATCATGATGTTTTCAATGCCAGTACTGCACAGTTTTTTAGGTAGGGCTTGGATGCATGGGTAAAAACATCCCACAAGCCCCCCTCTTGCGATGGCCATTCTGTTTCACTGATGGGACTCGCAAGACCTGGGATGTTTCCTCATCTTCTTCCAATAGATGGCACAGTTCAGCATCTTTTCCCCCATCCGGTCGGATCGATCGGTTCTCCTCGCCGGTCCTGATGGGAGTATTGGGCGGTACACTGAGCCCCTGGCGTCTCTGCTCCCGGTCTCCGGATCGTCCTCCTTGGCCCGTCTCCAGGTTTTCTTTCTCCTAGGACGACAAAGGAAGAGCGGCAATACCTATTCATAGACATTTTTCCCCCACCATTGATATAGTGGGGTGGCATATAAATTTATAGTCAAAACATATGAACATGCACATTTCTTTTTCCCTTCAACAACAAAAACACCCACATTGAGAAACTCAGAATTTGATAGGCGATATGTAGGATCTTTTAAGTTAGAACTGAATTAATCTGAGACAGTACCCTCTAGGATTCCAGAGGATTCCTCCAGTTGTTGCAGAGTGTGCCTGGGATGGCAACACTTCAACTGGTTAATGTGGACCCACTTGTCTTCCCCCTCTGCCAAACCGCTTTTGGGGATGCGGATCTTGTAGGCCACAGGGGAGATTTTGTCTATAATCTCAAAGGGTCCCTTCCATGTAGGCAAAAATGTTTGCTGTTTTGCCTGGTTTCTTTGGAAATTGTATAGATAGACCCGGTCCCCCACCTGATATTCCTTCCTGGATGTTTTCCGGTCATAGTGGGTCTTCATGCTATCAGCTGATCTTTCTAGATTCCGCTGAGCTTAAGCAAAAGCATGTTGAAGGTGTTTCCTTAAATTCTCCACATACTCATGAGTTGTGGAGGCATTTATCAGTGTCTGCTCTTGGGTCCTGTAGAGCAAATGCTGAGGAAGCACCATCTTGCGTCCAGTCATCAACTCAAATGGTGACATTTTGGTTGCCGATGAAGGGGTAGATCTGATGGCCATTAGGACCAGAGGTAATCGGATATCCCAACTTGGCCCAGAATCTGCCACAAACTTCTTTAATATGCTCACAATGGTTCAGTTATATCTCTCTACTGCTCCAGAAGAAGCTGGCCTGTAAGCAATATGTAACTTCCTTTTGACCCACAGTATCTCCCACATCTTTGTCATTACTTCACTGGTGAAGTGGCTACCCCTGTCTGACTCAATCCTTTGAGGTAGACCAAAACGGGAAAAGATGTGGTTAATCATCAAGGCAGCTGCGGTTTCTGCCTTGCGATTCGGGGCTGGGAGACATTCCACCCACTTGGTAAACAAGCATGTCACAGTCAACATGTACTTATTCCCCCTAGCAGAGCGAATCACGGGGCCTACAAAGTCGATTTGTAAATCTGACCATGGCAGTGTCATCCCCCTCTTTTGGAGAGGCGCACGGTGCGTGAGGGATGATGGCTGAAATTGTGCACACACAAGACACCCCTTCAAGTATTGGTCGAGGTCCTGCCCCATGTGTGGCCAGTATGCAACCTCTCTTAAGATTTCCAGTGTTGTGTGAAACCCCCTATGACCGGCGGTGGCCGCATCATGGGCGTGACTTAACATCAGGCTTCGGAATGAGGTAGGAACCACCCACTGATTGTGGCCAGCTTTGGATTTCCTTACCAGCAAACCGTCTTGGATCCGGAACATTTTTGTACATTTCATCAACACCCTTAGGTCCTCTTTCCCAATGTAATCGGTATCCGTCAGGGGAAAGTTCTCAGGGTCCTCAAGGTGCTGGTAAAACTTACCAATAATTGGATCCCCCTTCTGAGCGGTAATCAAATCAGCATCAGGGGTCTCCTTACTCCATTGTGCAATTGAAAGGTCGTTGTGAGCATTTGTCTGGGACCTAGTGATAGCAGTGACCTGGATTTCCCCCAACACAACAGGGACTCAATCTCAATTAGATCCCCTTGGATGGCCCCGGTTTTGGCCAGCTGATCAGCTAAGTCATTTCCAGTTTTGTCTGGTCCCTCTACTTTGGAATGACCCTTGATCTTTTTCCAATAGATGGTCATCTCATTCGAGGTGACCAGATCATCAATGTTTTGGATCAACTTCCCATGTTTCAAGGGTTTGTTGTTAGCACATAACATGCCTCTGGCTTTCCAATTAACCAGGTGCTCCACGAACCCGTTCCGTACATATTCCGAATCTGTGATTATGACCAGTTCGTGGAGTTGATGCTGGACAGCAGTGAGGATGGCCTGATGCACAGCCATCAATTCTGCCACCTGACTACTTCGGGGACCAATTTTGTATCCAGCAGAGGGTTCTGCGGACTCATTCACCCATGCATTCCCTACGCCGGCCCTCTTCAAAGACTTTGTGTGGGGAATTAAGGTATGCCTCCATGTTGTCCTTTATTTTTAGACTTTCGTCCTCGCGACAGTTTTCTCTGGCACAATCATGCAAGTCAGCCAGACCTTGCGCGAGGGGACTCTTCTTGTTTTGGCCATATCTGACCTCCACAGGAAAGCCTTGCATTGACAGAATCCAGGAAGTAATTCGGGAATTACTCACATTTCCGGCCCGGATTCTATCACTTTGGAGATATTGCAGAGGCTGGTGTGGAGTCTCCACTATGATGTGTTCCCCCTGGATAAACGGGCAGTAATTCTTCAATGCCCACAACGTTGCCAGGAGTGCCTTCTCACAATCGTTGAATTTTTCCTCCACAGAGGATAAAGTTTTGCTCGCATAGGAGATTACTTTATTGACCTTGTCATGCTTTTGGTATAATACTGCTGTCAAGCACGTATTAGAGAACCCCGTCTCCAGGAAGAACTCCTTGTTTCTGACAGGGTAAGCTAGGCAAGGCGCTTGTGAGAGGCTTCTTTTGAGTTGTCTTACTGCCTCGGTTTGTTCTGGACCCCATTCCCACTTGACCCCCCCCTTCAGGAGATGAATCAGGGGTCTGGTGATCTCTGCTTAGCCCTCAATGAACTTTCTGCTGTAATTAGTCAGTCCAAGGAGGCTCCTTAGTTCCCGCAGAGTTGTGGGGTTTTTCAGTTTTTGAAGTGCTTCCACTTTCTTTTCCTGGGAACAGAGACCCTGAGGAGTAATCTCATGCCCCAAGAAATTAACACGGGTTCTAAACCACTGTGCTTTCTGAAAGGAAAGTTTTGCTCCGGCGGCCCTCAACTGCATCAGAACATAACGGATCTCCGCTATGTGTTCCTTCACAGATGAACTTTTGATGAGGACATCATCTACATAAGCCAGGTTACCCCTTGCACCCAGGTCGGGCATGGCCTTGTGAAGGAAAATGTTGAATTCATTACCGGAGTTAAGATATCCGAAGGGAGTCCGGGTCCATGTGTACTGCTGGCCCCCAAAGGTAAAAGCCAGCTTGTATTGGTCCTCCCTACTGACAGGCACAGTCCAGTATCCATTGGTCAGGTCTATCGCAGTGAATACCTGTGAACCCTGGATCTGGGCCAGCCCTTGGTCAATGTAGGGCAGAGGCCATCGGGAAGTATGGACCCGTTTGTTGAGCTCCCTGAGGTCAGCGCAGAGTCTCCACTGGCCGTTTGGCTTTAATATTCCCAGCACCGGATTATTGAAGGTGCTATGGACGGGACGGATTATTCCCCGGGACTCAAGGTTCTTAATTATTTCAGTAAGGGACTCCATTGATGCGAGAGGCAAGCGATATTGCTTCACAAACACAGGAGTCATGCCAGGGTCCGTGGGGATTGTTGTTGTGTGGATGTCAGTGCGACCACAGTCATATGAGTCTACCGCAAAGAGATCTTGGAAATCCAGGAAAACTTGTTTCAACTTTTGCTTTTGTTCCAGAGTCACACAGGCATCAGCTAGGTTGACTCTCTCTTCCACCATCTGCCTGAAGCCTGGAAAGACTTCTGGTTTGGCTATTTCAGCGGCCTCCTCCAGCTGGGTGGAGAAGTCCCTGGTCAGAGTGCTGATTTGGACTGGAGGCTTCAGGTGGGAAAGGCAGCCCTCATGGACCTGGAAAATCACCTCATCCCTCCTGAAGTCACAAGTCACATCTTCCTTACCATAAGGGCAAGAAGTGTACACCAGGTAGTTCCCCCCATGCCGGGTAAAAATCCTGTCAGGTGTTGTATTGTCATTACTGTCACTGTCAAAGCAGTCCTTGGGGATTGGCCCTAACAGTTCATTACCTAAATCGATGGAAAAATGACGGTCATCAACCGCCATTCCAATAATGGTGCCTGCGGCTAGAGTAATACTCTTTAAGTCGCTGTTATCCACCTCTATTGGAATGGTGTCATGTTCTATGTTGACTAATGGTGTTGGGTTTACCCCCAACCCTTGCTGTTGGAGAGAAGCATTTAGATGTATGTAAGCACCAGGGTTTTGCAAATATTGTCCTCTTTTAACTTTCACTTCCAGGGAGAATTGTCGGGTCCTTTCTGGGATGGTGACTTCCTCTTTGATCTGAATTTCAACTGCATAAGGTAGCAATTGAGCTGACCTAAATGCTTTTTCTGGATCATCAAAGCCCATGGGATTATCCGCTAATCGGGACCAAGCTTTGAAGTTTATTATGTCCAAACTAATGGCAAAGCGATTGAGAATGTCACTGCCTAAGTAAAAAGCGGCAGTGACGTCTCGCACGACCCAACAATTGTGGACTATGCTCTTGTTGCCAATGGAGATTTTGAGCATACACCTGCTTGGCAGGAGATGTTTGGAATTAGGTGCTTCCAGGTCCATTTCCCATTTGTCTATCAGTTTGAATGTGGGAATGGCTGGATCTTTTGGGAGTTGGCGGAACATGGCTTCACTGATGAAGCTCTTACCGTTGTTCACACACACTCGAGCGAGAACAGAGTCCTTCCCATCATTTAACTGAACAGGGATGAACAACTGCTCTCCAATTTGCTGAATATCAGCCAGGCTCTGAGCTGATTTCACATCTTTCTGGACTATAGGAGTGGGAGTTTCTGATTGTGGATTAGTATAGAATCTCAGAGTGTTTCCTTCCAGCGTGGAGTACCACTTTAGACTGGAAGGTTGATTTTCAGAAATAGAGAGGACCCTCCATCACCAGTCTGTTGTCCTACTGCTATTACTGTAACGTCTGGAATTTGGTTGTTCTGGAAGTGAAATTCTACTTGGTCAGATTTTTGTTCAACCATGTGGCAGGTGCCGTTTAAACTAACATGGTTGACACTCTGTTTTAATTTTATTGGTCGGCTAGTCTGGGTCCAGAGGACCTTGTTTACGCAATCTATTAGGGGCGACAACCTCCTCAGGAGGTCATTCCCCAGTAAACAAGGGGTGCCCTCTGGAGTCACTACTATGACCGGGTGTTTCAACTTGTGTCGCCCAATTTTAATGTCCAAATCTGCCGTCCCCTCGACAGGAATTTCCTTCCCGTCAAAGTTCTGGAGTTATCCAGGAAGGGAGGTGAGAGGAATTTGGTAATTCCCTCCCCTTCCTGCATTCAGTTCATCAAAGGCCCTTCTGGACAGAAGGGTAGCTTGAGATCCAGTGTCCACCAGTGCCAAAATTGTACCCTGCCCCTGTACTTGTACCGGGGCATAATATCTTCCCTCCTTCTCCTCAAGGGGGCACAGATAATGCACATTTTTGGACAACTGGTGGGCTAACTTTCTGGTTTTGGACATCGCTAGCGAAGAGATTTGGGCAGAATTCTGTGGAGAGCCTTGGGAATCTGAAAGAAAAAGTTGGCAACTGGAGATCAGAGCCATTGTGGGTTCCCCTGGCTCCGGTTCTGGGCTGCCCCCCCCTTTTTGGAGGCAGTCACCAGGATGGGTTTGAACCAGGGGATTTTCTTGCTGTTGGTTCTGGGATGAGATGGTGGGAGGCGGTAGCTCAGTCTCCACATCTCCCCAGTCTGGATTTGCATCCCTAGGGACCCATTTTTCTTTGGGAGGAGTTCCCCCCTCTCTGAAGGAGAAGATCCTTTTCCCAGGATCCTCTGAGGATCCCTCTCCCTCAAATTGGAAGATCTGTACCTCCTCCTCAAACTGAGTCTGTTTGGGTCTTTTGTTTCTCCTACCCCCCCTCTGCTCCTTAGGAGGCAGACTTTCAGGGGCAAGAGATTTTGTTTCCGGTTCCTGGGTTTCCAGGGGCTGTTTACAAGTGAGGAAGGAAGCTTCCTCCAAGGCTTTACAACCCCCTTCCCTTTGTGCCTCCTCCCTGGGAACCGGTGAGTTATCGGGGTGCTGCCCCCGTCATTGTTCTGGAGTACCAGGTCTAGAGTTTGGGGCATTCTGTGCCGGCATGCCCATCTGAGGGTTCTGCTGCGCCCTCAGTATTTGACCCACATCCCGTGCCATATTTTGGACCTGGCGCTCTAACTGGGAAACCCACTCAGGCTGATACGGGGCCCTGTTTTCTCCCCTGGGCTGATCCCGGAAGGGTAGCTATCCCTTCTTTGGTAGTACCCCTGGTTGGGAAGATTTGGATACCCCTCCACCCTTGGCCTCCTCTCTCCCGGATTAGGTTGTCTGGGCTCAGGGAATTGGGGAAAGAAGGATGGATGATTTTGGGGTTGGAAATTGGGTGGATACCTGGGGAAAAAGTTCTGCCCAGGATTTGGAGAATTTCTGCCCTCCTGTGGGAAGTTGGGAGGGAAGTTCCCTGGGTTAGGTGCTTGGCTGGATCCCCCCCTTAGGATGGAGGAGTCCACACATAACCCAGGATGGGTCGACTTCCCTTGTAACGGGGACTTACATAGTCAGGAGAGCGAGGGACCCCATTTGTGGGACTACCTCCTTGACTCTCTGTTTGTGACTGGCCCGAGGACCTTCTGGGCCTAGAATTATTAGGTGCAGGTAGGTTTTTAGGCCCCCCCATCTCCAACTCTAAAACGGGGGTGACCTTTACCTCTGCCACCTTGGCAGCAGCAGGGGTGTTGTTGGCTTTGGGGTTTTTGGGCGCATTATTTTTATTTTCTATTGGCTTCTGCACCTCATAGATCTGGGTCGCCTGTTCAATGACCCAGTCTAAAGATCTTTTCTCATGAAAATCCCTCACGAGCTGGGTCATTATGTATTTGGGCAAGGCATGGAAAAACGTATTAATAAATTCTCTGCTATCCGTGCGCACCCTTCTTGTGGTCTGTGCAAAGGCACGCTTTAACTCCTGCACAAATTCTTGTGGGGCCTGATCCTCCCCACATTGTAAATTGTAGGCTGCCTTGCGAGCCTCTTGGGGATTTCTGTGAACAGAAAAATGTTTTAATATGGCCGCCCTATAGGTGGACCACCTGGAATGATTTTGGTCCTCCAGCCCTGCAAAGAAACTGGAGTATTCTGGGGAGAATGTCCATTTGACGTACTGGATGCAGCTACTGCTGTCTTTCAAATGGAAAGTCTCCATCATTTGCTCATAGAGCTCCAAGTGTTCCCAAACAGAGTACTTGGCGTCCTTATGATAAGGCGTGATGACACTCCTGATTGCCTTAATCTGCTTCAATTGGTCCTTAAGCAAGGCCCTTTTTGCCTTATTGGTCCATTCATCCTCTGACTCAGAGGCACTGCTCCCAGAGGTTCCTGCCTGATCTTCCAGGTTTTCCCGGATTCTGCGAGCCTGGGAATGGCTGGCAGAATGTGGGGACCTGGTCTCCTGTGTCCTGTACCGTTCAGAGGAGTCTTCAGATTCCTCTTTGCTGCCAGGATTTGATGGGTACCCCCCCCCCCCCACTGACCTAACTGGGCAGAGGTTTTCAGGATGCCCTTAATGGGCCTACTCTCCTGGGGTTCCCCACTAAATTGCACTGTGCTTGGGTGCCCATACCCGGATGCCTGCCCCTCCATTCCTGGGTGGTACTGGCCTATGAGCCCCATGCTTCTGGCTGGATAGTAATCTGCCATCCCTGTGGCCCTGTGCTCATGTGCGGCAGGGGACATGGGGGTGGCAGAGTCCAGGGACTGAGAGAAATAAAGGCCTCTGGTACTAGGGCTCCTGTGGTTATGCTCAGGAGTTTCTCTTTCCCAGCGAACCTCATCTCTATCCGCCCCTGCTCCCTGTTGCAATGCAAGAGCCTGCCCCTTCAGTTCCTCAGTTAAGGCCTTACTAGACTCTATCAGTCTCTCCTGCATCACTACCTGTTGTTGGAGTCTATCATTGTGCTGGCAGAGAGCCTCATTCTCTCTCTGCGTTTCCTGATTGGTCCTGGAGCACTGGGCCAGTCTTTGCTGCAGGAGGGTTACCTCCTGAGCTGTGTCCCTATTGGCCTGCTCCTGTCTTGCCAGAGCCTCCTCCTCCCTCCTGGTGTGCTCTAGCAAGTCCTGGTGTTCTTTTTGGAGGTCACCCAGTCCCTGGTGGGCCAGGTGATTTTCTTCCATTTTTCTCCTTAAGTGGCAGGCGTCCTGGCCTAAGGTGTCCCTTTCCTGACCAAGAGCTTGAATTTGTGACGCCAGGTCGTCCCTTTGCCTTTGGAAGGCACCAGCTTTCTTGCGCTCCTGATCAAACTCTGCCTGGGTATCCAGGTCTTTCAGGATCAGTTTATTGCTCTCCTCTTTCTCTCTGTCTAGTTGGATTTGCAGGGTGGCTACCTGCTCTGTGCATGCCCTGTTGAAATTGATCTGTTGCTCCAGCTTTTTCTGGCTCTGCAGTAGGGAGTCCAAACTGTCTTGGCGTTCCTTCTGCAAAGCCAGAATTCTGGTATCCTGGTCTGTCTTTTCCTGTTGCAGTATATCCATGTCCCTCTTTATTTTAATGATGTGCTGTCTACTCTCATTTTCTGACTCCTGGCTCCCCGCAGCCTCTGCTCAGAAGAGACCAGGTCAGATTGGACCTTCTCTAACGCCATCTGTCGCTTGTTCGCCAGATCTTGGCTTTCCGTACATTTATCCTGCATGTCTCCCATATATAGGTACAGGTATGCCGCTATCCTAACCATATTGTCTTGTTCATCCTTAGCTTTAGGAGCCATGTATAGTTCACTCAGGGCCACATGTAAGGGACCCTGATCTCTCCATATATCTGACCCTGTTTCCGTGATCTGGGGTGCGATTGCTTGCAACCAGACCGTCTGGTCCTGGTGAGTCCACTCACCTCTCACAAATAACTTATGTAAGAAGTGCTCTCTGGATATTTACATGTCTACTAAGGTCGTCATTCTAGAGATTGGTCTCTGTCCTGACTTACAGAAGTTTGTATTTTATTTTTGCAAAACAGACCTTTTCCTTAGAGCGTTCCTTTGAGGAGTGCTTTACAGCGTAACACAGCGTGTGATCCGACCGGATGTGTGTATCTGGTCAGCTGGCACGCTGTATTAATCTGCACAAGTGATAGATCTAATCCAAACGTCCGGCACGAGCCCCCAATTTGTAAGAGGATTCAATTCAACACTACAGCTAAGTCAATGCCTAGTCTGGGATACTGAATGGAAACCCTTATTGATATATCTTTATGTCCAGTTCATGCGTTCTGGATGACTACCCCTATATAACACCCCTCTCTAGGAATCCCCCTGACCCCACTGAGCCAAGAAGTAGTTCTGTTTTGCAATTTAAAAGGTTTATTTGAGAATTTGAACAATATAGATATATATCACACTTTATAATAAATTAATAATTGGATATCACACTTAATCTGATCAGTAATCAATAATGGATAGTCTGGCACTAGCACACTTGTAAATAGGAACAGAAGAATAAGGTGGTAGAGAATACTTTATATAAGTTCAGATGGATGTAATGTTGAATGAAAATGCAATACAGAAAATACTCAATATGATTTCAACAAAACAATGTAATCACTTTTCTCTGGCAATCCCCTCCCCCCTTTATGCAATGCAAGGAAATGGAAGGGAAGCACACAGTTCTCAGAAATGCAATCAAATGTAATTCAGTTCACCCCAGCAAGCTTAGACCACAGAAGTTAGAACACAGGCCCAAAATGCTTTTATATGTGCTGGCAATGAAGTGAAAAATATGCTAAAAGGCTTTTAATTCCCTCTAGAGGTTCAGGGTGAGTGGTATCAAGTTAATATTAGTTAATATTAGTCCAGGCTCACTCTAGCAATGATTCAGGGTAGGTTCTTAAGAGGCAAACAAATTTTTAGCAAAGAAACTAAGGAAGCTTCTGTTTTCACACGTGGAGAAATTTGCAAATCGCGGCAAATTCGCGAGTGCGTTTTTCCCGATTGCGGCAAAACTATAGCTTTCAGAGGAAAGTTACTGCAAGTCTCTAGGACAAACGGTCACGGAGATATGAGCGATATGGTAAAGGTCGTTTTTCAGATTTGAAATTTTAAAGTTCAAAAAGACAAGTGACAGCATTGCAAATGACAGGTGACAGTTAGGAGGCAGTTCTACTTAGATTAAAATAGATTGAATTATATTATTTTAACTAAGAGATTGGTTCTGCACAGTCTGCTAGGTACTCACAATATATTTTTGAAATAAATGGGCCTCGCCACGGATCTGGTCAGGTTTTCTTCACTCGCCACGGACGGTCTCTGCGCACATCGTCTGGGTCAGCTCTACTCTGCTGATCTGGTCTCGGTCTCTGGTTCTGATCAGGTCTGTGGGTCTGGATACAGCGGTCTGGGTCAGCTATGCTCTGCCTCTGGTTTTGGATACTACTCTGCTTTCTCTGGACCCAGCGCTGATCTGCACACTGTTAGGTTTGCTGGATGCTGAGGCCCACTGAGAAGAGTTCTCAGTTTGTGGGTTTAGGCCCTGGCTTTGAGTTCCGAATCAAGTTCTTTGGAGTTTTAAAGTCTAAGTGTTGAATCTAGTATCTTCTGGATGTTGTGAGGTCCGGCAGAGCGCGTTGCAGCAAATGGAATTGAATGTCCCTATCTGTCCTGACTGTCTGCTTTTATGTGTTTTGAAAGTGGGTGTGTGTGCAGCATCACTAAGCTCTACCCCTCTCCACTTGTCATTGGCCACTTCATCCTCTTCCCCTTGATTGGGGGAATGAAATGAAGTGTCATCATGATGAGGTCTGTTTATGATACAGAGAACCCACCCCTGTCAAATTGCACACAATCTATATTTTGACCCAAAAGACATATTTGCACAAGTACACATTTGTTTAAAATTACATGCACCCATCACATATCACAGGAGGTATACCCTGTCCAAATCTGCTCTTCCTGGGAGCTTGCATTCAGAAATGGCAACATATTTCACTTTTTGGTCAGGTTACCGATATCAGATTCTTACTCAAATTTACCCAAATGTGTGCAAGGCATGCAGGCATTAATTGATGAAGTATCAGACTTTTCACATGCATACATTTTAAGTAATACCGTCTTAACTGCTAGTTTGCCCCCAGATCATGCCACCGGTTCTAAAAACCTCTTAAAATGTGGGCAGAAAAATCACAAGAATTCTGGTATCATTTAAATAATTATGACAAGTCCGTACTATGAGTTATTCATCTTTTTCTAAACCCATATTCTGGCTACAGGGGTGTGTCTTTTCAGGTCACATGGTACAGAAACCAGTTTTTCCACTTTCTGCCAGGCTCAGCCTCTGTCTCCAGTTTCTCCCCCTCCCAGTTTCTGCCAAGAGGAAGCCATTTTTATTACCCCTGCAATACACCATCTGCCTGGGCCCTGGAAGGCCCATTGTTCAAGAGGAAGCCATTTATGGCCACTTCCATAAACCCTCTGCCTGGGTCCTATGTTTAGCCTCTAGCAGTCCCTTGGTAATCCAATCAGAGAAGTGTCATATCCCTTTTGGTGGGAGCAGCACAGGGCAGGTAGGCCTGGGAACACAGCTGTTGTGCAAGTCTCAACTCCTGTCGGGGGTAGCTGGTGGGCAGAATTCAGTTCCTTAAGCCAGGCCCCAGCTAATGACACTTTTAGTTACCCAGTTTTCTGCATTCAAATAAAATTAACCATTTTTACATATGCAGCTAGAATGCTGATTCTAAGTTTAAAACTATGACATTTAAACAATTGCAACCTATGTGACACTAAAAGTAGGTCACTCATTTCTTTTAAACATTTAGATTTTTAGTGTCTTTCAGTCCAAATTTACTTAAACTGCTGAAATCCACAGCTCAGTCAGTCTTGTTATAAACCTTCAAGTCACTTCAGAATATAACTTTACATTGGATCCACCTCTCAGTAAGTCTTTCTTTGGCATGCTTTGGGTTCATCTATTCAGTTTTACACATATAAAAAAAAATCTGGTACTGCACCCATTTTTGGGATTTAAGAAAATGAATTCCCCACAATTCTAGGTTGCTTTTGGCAATCAGCATTGCCATTCCCAATGGTTTCAGACTACTGTGTGGGTAGTCCAATGGTGGTTTTAGGCAGTGCCCTTCTGTGCCCATAACATCGGCAAAAATGAGTGGCAGCCTATTCTTCATGCACTTCCCTGGGCATTTTCTGGGAAGCTCTGGCCATCATGATGTTTTCAATGCCAGTACTGCACAGTTTTTTAGGTAGGGCTTGGATGCATGGGTAAAAACATCCCACACAGTGTATGGTATGATTATTCTCATATCTTTCTAGAGAAGTCCCATCTCGCCTGTATGTTCATGCTTTACTAACTTTTTACAATTTATGTAGATTTGGTCACAATTTTTAATGTACCAACTATCCACGAATCCAGTCCGTGGCAACAGTGATATTGGAACAGCCAACAAATGCCAAGGAGTGTGGTCATGGTGGAACTTACTTCACCATTTCCTATGAGAACACGTATTTGTTAGGCCCATGCCAGCACTGCCATGAGCACATGTTCCAGGATGCTGGAGAAGACTACCTAAAACAGGACAATTATTGCTCCTACACTAGAATACAACGTCCCACTAGCACAACAAATGCTGTCCAATAATATGTTTTTCTATAGGGTGTATTCGTCAATGGGTATTCATCATATCTTAAAATCCTCTTGATTGCCTCTCCTAATGGAAAATATAGTTCATTAGCATCTTCAGCAAGAGGTTGAGCAAATCCGGTTGATCCAAACCCAGACTGTATCTGCCGATGCAAGCCTGAGGTCGGAGCAACCCATGGGCTCTGCGCACCCTCCCTCCATCCGCTGCAGCTCTTTTACCTCATCCCCTTTCTCCCACCCACGAAATCCATCCCCTGCAGACCTCCCAACCCCTCTCTCCTTACCTGAAAGGGGCTCCTCTGTCCCAAGCCACATATTTTTTCTCAAATTGTTTTTACCACTCTGAGGATTCGCCTCAGGGTGCTAATAGCATTAATCACGCGTTCGGCGTGTTACAGCAACCCGGTAACAGCACCAGCACCCAGCGTTACAGCCCTTACACCAGCCTGTAACTTGGGCCCGGGCCATTACCGGCCAGTGTAGCCCGTCGAACGTGTGATTAATGCCTGAATATTCTACTGACTATAGTATCAGTATGTGGTAATCTGCAAGGTTGAATGATATTTCCCTGGCCTGCAGACTTTTACGGCTTTCTCCTCCTCATATTTCTGTACTTGCCTGCATTAATAGCTGCACAATGGCCTGTGCTGCTTGCTTCACAGTGCCTATTAATGGTAAGATTTCACCGCCTAGCTGGACCTCAATGGTGTTTTATACTTGGCTGCTCTTATTATTTGGCGGGACAAATTCTGATATTGCCAACCTCTTTGCATATGCTCCAAGCTCTACTTTGCCATGTTAGATGTCAATATCCCAATGGTACTCTTTTTCTGAATGTTACTGTCACATTTAGGTCTACAGTGGAAGAGGATAATGAAGTTGCATCCTTGCCCATGTGAACTGGTGGTATTCCGTTAACTAATACGAGCAGGAAGTCTGATAATTAATGGAGTCTCGTGCCTCCATTTGGTCCACTCTATGAGGCAGCTGAGTCGTGTCTGAGTGCTGTCTAACGAATGCTTTGGGATTAGACATAGATGTCCACAGGATATTCATTCCACAGCAGGTGATGACTCATGATTACTATGCCCCATTGGTCTTTGACACATGATGAGCCGTGAGGGAGACAGCATGGTCCATCGAGGAACTCCATTAGGAGGATCATTTTGCACATATGGATCTATGGTCACTTCTACATCCTCACTTATAGATAATTAGGAGGGCCCATTGTAATTCTACGGTGCAAATACTTGAAAGATGTCACAGGCCCACCTTGCACCTGTTCATATTCTCTTCAAATTCTTCATGCTCTGTTGCAGTAGCAGCATACCTAGCTTTGACTTTTGGGCTTCTTCTACATAAAACGTCCTTTCTCAGTGCTCAACACCAACAGGCCATTGTAAGTATTCATCAGTGGATACACTGGTAATCAGTATATGTGTGGCAGGCGTTGACTGTGAGGGATCATTGGAGCAATTGCGCATCGGGATTTCTGCTTTAGTTGGCAACTCTGCATCCTCATTGAAGTGCTGTTTTATTTGTTGGTTGCAACTTTTACCACAATATGTGGACTGATGGCGGTACTGCAGACTCTTTCACATGATATTGGGACTTGGTGGTCTTACGGCAGCTGGTTGCACTTCTTGCTTCTTTCGCCCATTTACCTTCTTGGACTGAGGGTCTCAATTATTTCCAGCATGGCCATGCTATAGTGCAGCTCAGTCACACAAATGAGCAGCTGCCTTATATGAATTATTTGGCCCCTCTGTGTCTTTCCTTACTGTGTTTACGCCTCATAATTTTCAGACTCAAGCATAAGAATTATTTCAACCTCAACTGCAACAACAATGGCAAAGTGCATTCTACTCCATAAAGATATCTTCCTGCCATCCTTTCCCTCGTCTCCACTGCACACTGCAAGACATTTTTGCAAACTGAGACTCTAGGCCTCAGGATTTTAGAGAGCCCGCATTTTGTTAACATTTTATAAAATGCGATTGTTTGGATTTCTGTCTAATTGTTCTTTCTAATAAGATTTTTGACTACTCTTTATATAAAGAGACAGAGTAGATTCCATTCATCCAAGTCGAAAGGTAACTTTTTAATTAGGTTTGAGAGTGTGAGAGTGATAACTAGGTGTGGTAATTATGTACAAGAAAAACGTATTGATGATTAGTACCCTGCGAGGGTCAACAAGAATGTAACAACCATTCTGATTGGCACTCGCCAGGGCTCTACCCGGCCAGGAATCCTTCAGCTGGGATTCCACTCCTTTGTACCCGGCGCGGGGTGTCGCAGCCCCTCAGCCAATGAGGAGGCTCTAAGAGGGGCCATCCTCGCTCCGAGCCTCCACACGCTGGAGGCTGCCATTGTCCCCCATCAGTGATTCAGGTATGTTTTTTCCCCCTTCCCCGCCTCAGCACACAATCCCTGCCACCCTCCCATCTTAATCTACCGACGTTTTTCTCCTTTTTAGGAGCGAACGCGCTGGGAACATTTCTGTCTCCAGCGTGTCCATTCCCGATGGCCACCATGGAAAGGGAAAATGGACTCCGTTTTCCCTTCCTGGCAGCCATTTCCTTTGATATATATATATACATATTTTTTTCTGTTCCGAAACGCTGCAACGTTTCGGAACAGAAAAATTGCTATTAGTACCCTGGTCTGGCAAGCCAGGATATTAATAGCTATAAAACCCTCACCGCGGGGGCATTACCGAGTCAGGTAATGCCCCGGGCTTTCATCAAAGCCCGAGTGAGGCTCAGGGCTATAACTATGGGCCCCGGGACATTACCTGACTCTGTAGTGCCCGCGCAGGTCGGGGTTTATTGCTTAAATATGTTATGACACTTTGAAAGATAATGCCACCAAACACTGTGATGTAGTGTAAGGCCAATCATCTCTATATATAAAACGTGTCAGGTATGTTACTATACTTAGCTGATACAGTTTATAAGTGTTAGGTTGCCCTCTGCTGTTCAAATGGCAAAGTGCATCTCTGTGTGCTCTTCAACTTCAACAACAGCAATCATTTTAACAAAGAGAATGAACACTGTTCTACGCTGTCCCCTTCATCTTCCACTATTGCAAACATCCGGAACAATATCAAGTCACACCTTTCCACCCCCACTTTGCTTCACACAGGGCACAGCGGTTCTAGAGTCAATAAAGACTTATCTAAAGAGCGAAACGCTGAAGGATGATTGGCTACTTCACAAGCTAAAACTATGCTACTATGCAGTCTTATGCCATCACAGGGACTCTGCAACGGAACAAGGCTGACGATTACGTGTCTACAAAGAAACATCATAGAGGCCTGTGTAATCGATGGATTAAACGTAGATATTGTTCTTATACCGCGCATACCTCTCATTCCATCTGATACAAATATGCCTTTCAAATTCAAAAGAAGACAGTTTCCTTATACGTTTAGCCTGTTCAATGACCATTAATATGTCACAAGGACCTACGCCCCATTCCTGGAAACGATTGGTGGTAATTCTCATATTTAAGAAGGGGGACAGAAGTGACCCTATGAATTACCGACCAATATTGACCTTTAAGATCTGCTAGATGGGCCTATATTACGCCAGGAACAGCTAGTAACTTCATAAAGCAATTACGGAACAGCATTCAGGTATTGCCATGAGACTGCATTGAATTATGTTGGTAATCACTGAGATGTCGTGGAATATGTTATGCAATGTTAAAAAGCATTTATACTCTGCTCATCACCAGCGCGGAGATCTTACAGAGTGGAAGCTTGTCCAAGAAGATCACATATAAATGCCCCGCTTGGTGTGAATTCTGATCATGGCCTGTTCTAGAAAAGAGGAGCAGAGGTGAGAGAAAAGCAAAGGAGGAAGTATGATACCAACAGGGCTGTGAAATGTGATCCACAATACTCCCAGAACATTCTGGGAAGAAGATTCCATGCATGGATTGCTGGAGATTCTTCTGGCCATAAACCTGTTGTGGTTACTTCACAGCTGAGCTTCATGGTGGCGTGTCAACAGGTCGAGCACAGCTACTTTCCCAGACCCTTTATCTACACATTAGAAAATAAATAATGTTAGCAAAGCATCCGTGAAACAACCAGACAGCTGGCTCCACCAAACCAAAAACCATGTGATAAAACTGCCGGGAGGACATGCTAAGAGTTCAACCCAAATGCATCACCAAAAATGCAAAGCGTGTATGTATCTTATTCAGCTAAATTGCTCTTCAGCTCAGCTTTTTGATATAACCCAAATTAAAAGAAAAGACTGTACAATCAAAAGGTTTTAGAGTTGCGTTCTGTAGCACTTAATGAGTAGTTCCAGGGGAAAAGATTGTACGTTTGAGCCTGGCATGCTGGTGCGAAGACAGTTGGGCACTGATTGGCATTTGTTTTGCTGTTCTCCACTGCCGTCTCCTGGGTGCCTTTCTGGCCACTCCTCTCGGCCTCAAAGCTCTTATTCCACCTGCTGTTGCTCTTTTATTTGGGGGCAATGAAAACGTGTGAAATGGCTTCCCTTTCATTGCCTCATGGCGGGGGACTGTGACAGAAATTATCCATTCCACAGTCTCATTTATTTTCCAAATGTACATTATTTTAGCTGAATGGGTTCCCAATTGGAACCGAGTAACTGGCAGAGTAAACGCCAAACCTGCTGCGCCTGTGCCAGGAAATGTATTGGGTGCGCATGTGTAGTTAGTGGTCACAAACCAATCACTAGTGTGACGGAAGCCCACAGTCTAAGGCGGCCATTGCTGCTCTTTTAATACCGCATTCTGCAAGCGCAGCATGACAACCGAATCGCTTACAAGTAAATCGTCGATTACGGGACGTTTTTCTACACGATACTCTATGATTCCGAGGGATTTGCTGGGGGAGATGTTATTTTGCAGTGTAGAAAGCAGTTTCCTTTCATGACACCAGACAAGATGAAGAGAGCACCCTGTAGTGAAACGTGTAGCAAGTAGACAGTCAAAATAATTATTGCGCAGTGCCAAAGTACCAATTCGAGTGGCCCAGAAAATGTCATCGTTGTAATGAATGCACAAGAGGGCTAGCACATTTGTATCGGTAATTTTCACAACAACCAGGAATTCAGTTCAGTGCTGCATGCTGTTTTAAAATTATTTTAAATAGTTGTACCCAACAAACATAATATTTCAATTATTCGACGTCACTAAAAAATAACTTAGAACACGCTCTATGTCTTTGCGCAATGTGCGCACAGGTGACGACATTGACTGCCGTTTCAAACACAGACCCCGTGGTGCATGCCCTCGCTTTCAAGTAGGCACAGCCAGAGCCTCGAGATTCCTTGAGTGTATCGCAGTTTCCCAAATGCAGGTGCACAATGACGAATCGATTGGGGAGAGCTCATAACAAACCCTTTGAACTCGGCTTGTCATTTCGTCACCATAGGGATGACCAGGCTCCCAGCAGGTTTTTTATTTATAAACTCATTCAACAATTTTGATTTATGGCATTTTTCAAAGTGCTGTTTCCAACTATCTGACAAAAGCTTTTCTGGGACGCGCCATAACGCGGCTGCCTGCAAATCCCAGGCCAACTGCACCAAAGAGACAAAGCACCGCTTTCATACTGTTGATGGCCGCTGCGCCAGGCTGATTTGTTCAGCGCATCCTGATCAATCCCAAATAGATCACATTGCAGGAGCTCCAGCTCCTCGTGGCTCGCTGCCACCGCGCCCCACTGATCTTTCACTTTGATGCCGCTCTGCTAATACAGCGACTGCCTGATTGGCCTCACCATGCCATGGTGGCATTGACGGCACTATTCAAGAGGTGCCAATTTATGAGCAACGCTGACAATACATGTGCTTTTTATTTTGTCATCATGTCTGACTACTCGTACCCAGCTCCCTTTGCGTGAAGCATGCCTTGGAAGGTACGGCCGGTGTGGCGTATTCCACCCAGACAAAGAAGCACAGTGTTACTGCTGTGCTCGCCTGTCATAGCTGGTGCTCCCCAGGGTGATAGTATGATACTTACTGTTATAGTAACTGGAGTTTGGGAGCACACCTCTAAATAGGTCCTCGGAATAACTGCCTACACATGGCACTCGATTACCGCCATTTTGATAGTAGCAAACCTGTAAAATAAAACATTTAATAGGTTTAAAATGATCCAGCATCCACTTAAAGAATGTCCAAGCACTCGCTAAAACATGTATGCTTGTCCTCCTCAATGTTATGATTTTGTGTCTAAAGTATCATGTTTAGGAGTTTGATAGTTGTATTGTTCCTGATCACGTCAAAGGAGGAGGATACCATATCTGGAAAAAGAAATATAGTAGCTGCTGATAGCCTCGGATGGGAGCCGGCTGGCAGGATAGCTCAGGGGCAGCACGTTTGTCTTGGAAGAGAACACGTAGCAACACATGTTCAAAGCGTGGGTCTGGTCCCCTGTTTTAAACATGTCACGAAAGAACAATTATGCGTTATACACACACACAGTGACATATTTGCTTACAATTTGTCAATGAAATTACAGCTTCCAGAATTCCTTATTTAACTGACACCATAACGGACTTCATTTTTGGAAAATAAGATACAGCAAGGGGACAGATATGCCACTCAAAGAAGAAATCCTTGTTATACTGTTTATTGACAAATCTGTAATTACAGTTACTAAATGATGCAATTTCCTTTCTATCAGAGTGACATCAGGTTGGTTTGGTAGTAGGTGGTTGTTGGTTTGCTTGACCTTATTTATTATATTATTTATTTGCAAGCTTTTGTAATCACCAGATCACTTCATCAGACATAGGAAGAATGAAGCTCTTGGAAAAACAGGACACTTAAGAATTCAGCTCTAGAATGCCTTATCTGTTAATGTCTGAGTTTCTGATTTACGGTTCCTTCACAAAGAGCCATCTGCTTCAGAAGTTGCCCCCACGCATTCCAGTCTGAACGATTTAAATGCAGCACTGCAAGCTATATGTACAGTGTGCCCTGTTTTGGCACAAGCCTTTTGGCGTGGGCCACTTTGCTGCACCTCTGTGGCTGCAGAGCCCCTTTCAGAGCGACCACAACGGCGCGATAGCCAACTCGGCACCGTGAGGGCAATTTAGATGTCGCTGCTGACATTTAGCACCTGTGCATGAATGGCCTTCGCACCAAAAGGGGACATCATCCTGACATATTCAAGGCCCAGAATTTAGCCACAATCCCAAACGGGCGTATAGTTTAAAGGCAGAACTTTGAAACTTAACCATCACTTATATATTATTATAGTAGTTAAGTTGAGTATCAAGTTCCATAGCAAACATGAACATTGAATTGCTAATAACTATTGACTTGCATGACGGTTTTGGCTGATATTTCCCAAACAAAAAGTTTGTCACGCCCCCCCCCCTCTCACCCTAGACTGGAAATTGAGGGAAAGATTAGTTAAAAAATGAAAAGGTTATAAAGAAAGCAAAAAAATGCTGTTTTCAGCCTACTGCCATTAATTTTCCCACAGAGAAAAGTCCAAATTTCATTGCCGTGTGCAGCACACAGCAAAAACCAATGGGTGGCATTGGACCAGGTACAAAACAACCTGGGCACGAAGCGCTGACTCGATTTCTGGGATAGGGTCGTGGGTTAGTCTGTCCAGCAGTTAAAATATTTGACGGAGAAGGGGGTGCCCCCTTCTCCCAAAATTAAAGCTAGATTTTCCCATGGTGCTTTGCAGCAAAGGCTTTACTCAAATGAAAATCTGGTGTTTTTGTTGTTCGATGCGAGCGATTGCCAGGATTTTAACGGGCATAACTGGGGTTAACCGAAAATGAAAAGTGGAAAAAATGCCAGTTGGATGAGGAAATGGCATCAGACTGCAGATGGGGAGGGGAAAGGAGTGCATCATGAGAAATGGGAGAGTTGGGGGAGTGCTTGGGACCGAGTTCAGAGCTTGAATATTTTCGTATAACTGGGGTTATACTGGGGATAACTGCAGTCATAGTAGAAAAGAGGATTGGAATGAAAGTGCGTCACATGAAAATAACTGCAGTTATTTGCAGGCGTTTATGAATAACCAGGGTTATTTGTAGTACATTGCTAATATAACTGCGGTTATGAGAATGTCTGTTTTTAAAAGAGAGAGTTTTTACAGCTAAAGTGAGGTGGGGGGTCATGGGTGTGGCCAAATGATATGGGTACTGGTTTACTTTAAGGAACCAAATGGTGCAATATGGAAAGTGGACACGGCCAATGGCCAAGTTGTGGGTATCAACGAAACATATTGGGGCAACATGTCAAGAGGTGCAATATGGAAAGTGGACATGGCCAAAGGCTACGGTCATTGGCCATGGACAAAGGCCATGGCTAGTGTGTCGAAAAGAAACCTAGTAGTGTGGCCACAGACAAAGGCCATGGCTAGTGGGCTCGTTTAGGAAACCTATTTGAGCAAAATGTATTAGAGTGACCACGCTGAAGTTCGTGGGTAGGACCAGAAGAATGCCATTGGGGTAACATGTAAAGTGGCCACAGCCAAAGGCCGAGGACAATGGTCCTGGGCGAAGGCCATTGCTAGTGAGTAAGAAATAATGGTAGTGTTTTAAAATATACAGTGGGCATGGTGGAAGGACATTGCTAGTGGGCCCGAAAGTCATGTATAGTTGCCACAACCACCTAAAGGGTCCAAAAGCAACATATTGGGGAACATGTACAGTGAACATGGCTGAACACCATGGCTAGTTGCCTGGTAGTGTTTTATAATATACAGTGAGCATGGCCAGGGCTGAAGGACGAAGGCCCTGGATAGTTTCCCTGAAAGACTGCCCATCTAGTGGGTCCAAAAGAAAGATATTTGGGTAACATGTACAGCGGCCGGTAAAAAAACAAAGGTAAAACAAAACCCTTGAAATGCACTGAAAAAAACCTTAGTTAATGCAGTTAAGATTTGCAGATTTAATGGAACAAGACCCTTGAAATTCAGCAGATGTGGGAAGTCATGACCAGCTTAACTCGGCGTGTTCCCATTGCAAAGGTTGTGCGCACATACGTATTATAAGAGAAGGGATTCATAATGACATACAAAATAGCATTTTGGGGGACATCAATGGGAGAGCGCAGAGTTAAGCTGGTCATAACTTCACACATCCGCTTAATTGCAAAGTCTTTTGTTCCGTTAAATCTGCACAACTTGACTGCGCCTTAGCTAAGGTTTTTTCATTGAATATATATATATGTATATATACGTATATATATATATATATATATATATATATATATATATATATATATATATATATATATATATATATATGATTACAGGGAAAGTATGACATTTGTGCACCCAAAACTATAAGCTCCCTTTGGTCTTGTGGCTAAGTGCCAGACCTTAAAGACAGGGGAACCCGGTTCGGATACCAAGAAGAGCAGCTACAGTTTGTTTTATACTATGCAAGGATTATGCACCCATTTGGCCAGCGCCGATAGATCCATGCACCATGCTGGTCACAAAAAAGTCGCTGTGCCGAAATTCTCGCCCCCAGAGGTGCTGTGCCAAAACATCCTGATTCACAATATTTAAGCGGGCAAGAGTAGGAAACACTGATGGCCTGTTTTCAGAGAGGGGTACATCCTTTGGCCAGCAGGTTTTTTGCAATGAGATATTTTACAAAACCTATTCAATTAATAAACTCATCGAAAAATAAAGGGCGTTGGTAAGGGCATGTAAGGTGTAGAGGGGTTAGGAATATGGATTAAATAACAGGTAATGGTGGAGCTTGTGGGGGGAACACACCCAAAAATAGAACATCAATGAGTTTTTTAAAAGAAAAAGTTTCAGAAAAAACTCACCTGGAAAAAAAAAAAGCTGGCAGCATAAGAACAGAACCCTCAGAGAGGCATGTTCCTCATTCTCCTTGTGCTCCAGAGCATGTGTAATTTTAAGGAGTAAAAGTGGACATCAAACCAGTTGGCCTTTGTGAAGTCAACAAGCCATCACAACCCCTACCGCAAGCCATACATGGGAAAATACTCACATTAAGGGATGGGAGAAGCACATTAAAGGAGACCAAAATTATTTTTCACAAACAAGGAAAGAGCAGGACATTTTTCAGTGCAACTCAACATGCTGCTGTTGCTGCAGGCGCAGATGGTGTGGCAGCAACAGCAGCAGCCAACATCCCTCAGGTAACCCAACAGCCTGTCTCAGGCCCCCCAAGCATCTTATCAGCCTGCAACTCAGGCACCCTTTAAGCAGTTCATTTGACTGCGAACAAGCTCCCCTCCCACAAGCAGCTCATCAGCCTGCACTCCAGACCCCACACCAGCAGCGACAAACTGGAAAAAGGGTATGAATTCTCAGGCTAACCCATCTTGACCTCACAGATCATCAGGTCATCACCACCTATAGCATTGAAATGCCCACCATCTATAGCCACCTGGCATAAATGGGGCACTATATAGAATATGACAGGCAGACAGTAACATTTATCCCAACGCTGTGGCCCTGGCACATGGCAGTACTCTGCCATGCTTCTCTGGTATCCACTCACAGGTTTCTAATGCCATGATAAGATGGCTGCTCGACCAAATATCCTTCCCCATTAAACCATGCAAAGTCCCACTGCTATGCCATTCAATGCTTTCCCAAATGTGGTAGAGGCCTGGACTGCATACATGTGGCTCTTTCATCGACCTTGTGTAACTAAAGGGATAGCCCTAAGAGCGTCAGAGCTATGGGCTGATAATACTTTGTACAAGGGGGGTTTTCTCTGACGTCTAGAATTCTGGGGTCTACTAGTTGACTGCAGTAGGCCTTAGATTATTCTATCATGTCTCATACATACAAAATCACTTTAGATGTATTCATGCTCATGAAATTTGAGAAGGCTCAAACAATAAAGAGTAGTAGAAAGTACAGCTTATATTTTATTTTGCTGTCAGTTATTGCTGCATTTTGAAGTCATGCATTAGTAACCTCTTTTTTGAGGAAAAAGGTACAGAACATTAAGGATAACAAGTTCTTGGTGTTCACAAGTCCTCAATGGGACTAAAAGTAGCAGCTAAGTTGAAAGTATACAAAGCTTGAATACAATGGTGCTTTGAAATTCATCTGTGACCACCACCTAACACGTGGTAGGTCACCCTCTAGCCTGGCTACACAATACCAATTGTTCTACCATTTAGTGTTTTCATTTTGGTTATTCTGTAATAAATACCTGCCCTATCACTTGTCACTTAAGTGGTGGTCACAGATGAATTTCAAAGCACCATTGTCTTAAAGCTTAGTATACTTTCAATTTAGCTGCTACTTTTAGTCCCATTGAGGACTTGTGGACACCAAGAACTTGTTATCCTTAATGTTCTGTACCTTTTTCCTCAAAAAAGAGGTTACTAATGCATGACTTCAAAATGCAGCAATAACTGACAGCAAAATAAAATATAAGCTGTACTTTATACTACTCTTTATTGTTTGAGCCTTCTCAAATTTCATGAGCACGAATACATCTAGAGTGATTTTGTATGAATGAGACATGATAGAATAATCTAAGGCCTACTGCAGTCAACTAGTAGACCCCAGAATTCTAGACGTCAGAGCAAACCCCCCTTGTACAAAGTCTTTCATCGACCTTAGCAATAGAGAGACAGATGCATGCAACATTCCATCAATGTGCGGATGGTGTGTGATGCTCAACTGCTCTTTAGACGTGTGTGCACCAAATTTCCTGAATCCGCTCATGACTGCATGTTCCTTGTTCAGAGCAACCTCACAGGCGCCATGGCAGGTTTACAGCAATGCCGGTACCGGCTGCCACATAAGTACATGGACACCACAATGCACCCAGTGCATGCCACTACCCCATGGGTGACCCAACACCACTGCACTCCACGCAGTACACACATTTCCCTGACAGAGTCATAGAAGAAGATGTGGCCTAGGGGAGTCTACTGCTGTGGCAAACACATGTACCAAATGGACATGAAGGCATGGTAACTGGGTTAGGTCCCTTGGAGTGATTGCCATTAACACCCCAGCAAGGTTCCATTGTGGTGGTTCTGATGCAAGTTGGGTTCGAAGGACTCATTAATGAGACTGACATGGTCACATGTAGATTTTGAATGTGGCATAAGGTTAACACAAGCGTTGAAGAAGATGAGTGGCCCTACATGACACAACCTCAGGAGGATAGGTAGAGTGATTGATGTGAGCCACACACCCCGAAGGCAACTGAAACAAACACACATCAACTGAGAGGCCCCTGTTAATCCCCATTCCCACCCCAACACAGTTTCAGTTAGAAGTGGAAGAATGTGAAATGCATCTGTGTTGACGTGCAAGGCAGCAGAGTTTCTTTGGCCAAGACGGGGGATACAACCCACTTGCATGGGCGTGTCTGTCAGAGGTGGCCTGTCACAAATCAATGGATCAGGGAAGAAGGAGCAGTCTGCAAACCAAAACCGCCATCCAGCAGCCTGGGCGTGAGAGTATTGGGAGAAGAGGGTGGGACGAGTGACTGGGGGGATTTGAGAAGTGAGAGTATTGGAAGAAGAGGGTGGGAAGAGTGACTGCTGGGATTTGAGAAGTTAGGCCGTAGTTGAGCGACAAGGCTAGTTTAGGGGCAATGTGCCGTGGCCCAAAGGGTAGAGACACACAGAGAAGATGAGGAGGTAGTAGAGAAAGTTATTTAAGGCACATGACAGCCACATTTTATAAGGAGTGACAGTTTGCAGATCAGAGGGAAGGTAATTCCAGCAGGGGGATTGAAGGGTGCATCGTGAGGGGGCTAGAGTATCAGTGGGAATGTTTGAGCCTCGCCCGAGGCAGCTAGTGAGCAGTGAATAGTGTGGAATACAGAGGCAATGGGCCTCATTCCGATTTGGGCAGAAAGGGTTAACAGTCACTGGTAAGGAGACCGGTGCCGATAAACCTTTACCACCCAATTCCGAGGTCCCTTAGCGGGACCCGCAAAGGCTGTGTGGTCTGACCACACGTCCTTTGCGGGTCCCACTAAGGGACCAGGGCGCTAATAACAGGCCTGTAATTTACGGGCCCGTAATTAGCGCCTTCCCCATTCCCATTGAGCCCTCTTGGGGCTCAATGGGAATGGGGAATGGTTGGTTGAATGGGGACTTACCGGGTCCGCACAGGTCGGAATGTCCTGGTAAGTCCCCATTCACCCAGACCAGACAGAGACCCGGGTTTGGAGGCAGCCATGGCGCAAATAGCGCCATGGCTACCTCCAAACTCGGAATGAGGCCCTGTGACAGTATTCTGTGAGGCTGAGGTCCGTTGTTGACCAAAGGCATAAGAATGCAAAATACTCACAGGTCATAACATGCACATGCATTGCAGGGAAAGACGCAGTCGTGTTCTGATGCACTAAAAGTGGGCAGCAAGTGCTTAAAGGGTGGTTACGGCCATGCAGTGGCTCGCCAAGAGAGACACACACTTTGTCCTCACCACATGTGGCCATTGATGGAATGCAGGTGCATTCATGCTTGGGTACACAGTGCACATGGGTGACATTTGAGCAGGATGACCTATCAGCAGGCTATATGGCTCCATATCTGTATAGCTACAACTGGGACACGCAGGTGACAGCACGTGCAAGGTAAGAGTCGGTGTGTCCCGTGGAGAGCCCCATGTCACATGTTCAGGTGCTATGGCCTCTTTTGTCACCGGACTCGTCATGGGTCTTGTGACAGCTGCCGATACTGCCCACCTACACAGGTACAATAATATGCAGTCTGTGACCAGTACGACATGTCACCCAGTATGATGGCAGAATTGCACAGCACGTTGCGATGCATACAGTGGACAATATTCCCGTTTATCAGAGAATGTCACAAGCGAGAACATACACATGCCACATGCAATCCCACACCATATCCCACACCACTACCCTGCCATTGGGCTTGCCACGGGAACATTTCCACGAGCAACCAAAAAGGTGCGGGTTTGCCACATTCTGCCCCATTTGTCATGACACTGTGACAGTAATTTTCTAACAGACTGAGGGAGAAATGAGGGCGTTAAAACAAGTTGTAATGCTTTTGCACCCCCTTTTCTTGCCCCTGTTCATTTATTTATTTTACATTTTTAAAGCGCTCACACAGCCTGGAGGCATCAGGACACTGTTACAGGAATTGTTTTTTTTGTTTTTAGTTGCTTAATTGTTTTTGACTTAGTTGCATATTTATAACACACTTAAACACCCAGAGTATTCGAAGCGCAGACCCGGGGATCGAACCTGTGTTGCTTCGTGTTGTCTTGCTTCCACTGCGAGCACGTTGCCGCTGAGCTATCATCCCAGGACAATGTGCATAAGTTGAAAGCAGCATAGTTTACACCTCCCCCATGCTTTCCTCCTCCATCTCGTTTGTACACGTTCTTTCAATCTTACACGAGTTATACTGGCAAGTGGCAAATGAATGGATTTCTCACGCTAAAAAGAAGGCGGATGCTCTAGGAATCCATAAGTAAACACCGCCTGTAAAGGATCATTTGGATGCCGAATGAACCTTTTCAAGATGGCGAGTCCAATAGAAAAGGCGATTGGCTTGGCCATACTCTTCAGTTTTATACTGGACTAAATGTTCACGATAGCATGCAGGGGCCCCAACAGCACTTAAGTGCTAGCTTTGCCTGTCCCTTGCATGCAAACAAGCTTACTTCAAAGGCCTTGAGAAATGCTGCCTGACAAAAGAAAAACAAACTCCACAGACCAGTAAGAGTGTTGTTAGCCACCATAAGTTCCTAGAGAGACATTTCAAAGCTCCATGGGGATTGGTGTAAGAGCAATATTATGTAGACTGCCTCCATTGACCTCTCTGCTCCACATGTGATGCAGGATACACTAGTGGCTGATAATACTGCAGTGGAATCCTGTTAAAGTGAAGAAATGCTTTAGATGAATTCACAGGACAGGTGGTACATTCATGTACCGTTATCAAGGTATACCTCAATGTGGCCATGTTTTGCAAGTTGCACAACGTATTTTGACGGAATGTACTCATGCCTGAACCAGAAGAAAATGATCCTGACTCGAATGATGGTGACCAAGGCATGATGGGGAGGCACGATGGGGAGGCACCAGGGAATCATCACTAACAAGATCACATTGATCGACATTTCCTGTGGGACCTCTTCCGATAGTGGCAAGAGCATCTGCTCACACTAGAGCCTGGCCCTCCATCCCAATGTCGTCTCTCTAGACACTAAAGCATGGCCCTCCTCTCCGCTGCCCCCTTTCTCTGTGCCCAATAGACAAATGGGTGAAAACTACAACTGTGCTTGCTATTTTAACTTTGTTGAACAATGATGCCTTGGAAGGGTGTTGCTGGCCTGTTGGTGTCAGGGTGGAATATTGTAACATGAAAAGCTCCCATCCATTGTCCATCAGATGCAGTGCATCAACATGAAGCTGTTCCCAGGCCAGCCGGCCCTCTTCCATGGTCTGAGCACAGGATTCTGAAGGGGCAGGTATGACTATGGCGCTGCAGTGGGTTCTGCCATGTACTGCTCCGGCTCTCTTTCCCCTCCGTGTGTCCGCCATCATCGTCGTCATTCTCAACATCTGGAGTGTCCTCGGGGCCCCTGTGGGAGAAAGCACACATTTAGTGTTTGTGCACCTCTACATCCAGCTGATTATTGGCAATAGTATATGCTGTACATTTCCAAATAGTGTATATCTTGGACAGGAAGTGTAGTTGCTGAAGGAACATTAACCCACAGGAATGTCATTGTGTGAGGTGTGGATGGATCTTCTGCACTGATTTTGTTCTCAACTTCCTACCATGACTGCAGTGTAGCCTTGTCGGTCACTGGCAGGAATGTGTCAATGGAAATACCAAGAAGGCCTATGCGCACACCAGATTACACCCCCGGTAATTGCTTTGGGGACATATTCATGTGGCAAACATTGCTCCAGCAGCTTTGCCTGCACATTGGACTTGGACATTCTTTCAACCTTTGTCTACCCTGGTTCCTGCTCTCACTCCTGGATAGGAGCATTATTCCTTTGTGTAGCTTTGGAAATGTTGCACTCAATGCCGCAAGGTGTTCCGAGATAGTGCCATATGTGTCTTAATATGTGTTGACAAGGTAGTTCCCTATATTTGAGAGACATGGATCCTCACTTGACTGCTTTTGTCAATATGATGGAATTTTACGATTTACGTGTATGTTGCCTGACAGTGTGGCCATGTTGTGACATTGCACGTGATGAATGGCAGATGCTGATCGTTGCTTTTCCTGTTACTATGAGGTATATACATTTCACGTATTACCAATCGGCTGCAAGCCTGGTATTGTTGGGGCTGTTACTAGCATGTTATTTTTCATGTTTCTCATGTGTCTCTGCGGGCATGTTTTTTGGAATGCTGACAGTCTACCTTTACCTCTCACTACCCGATAATTCCCCTCAGCTCTGTTGCATGAACCAGGATGTTGGTTTGGTAGAGGCGACAGAGTTGAGAGGGTTGTGAGGGAATATCTCCGGACATGTTGATGGGTGGACAATGGAGAGAGGCTGCTTGAAGATGGTACCTCAGGCCTCCAAGTCACTGTGAGTGCATCTATTGGTTAGGTAAGTGATTGCATGTAACTGCACACATTCACATGGCCATTGTAGGTGCCACTTGTTGGCACACAGTGCATGCAAGCACAAGTCACCTTTACTGTGGGGTGTGGCACAGGCACAGTTTACATCACAAACCCTAGGTGAACCAATGGGTGGTCTTTATCTGGGCACCATGGACAACAAACATTGGTTGGTGTAGTGTAGTCCTGTTATGCAACACGTGTGTGCTGCGTTGATTTTCTGTCATTCCTCAAATTGCTGTTGTTATCTGGGTGCTCGTGCCACTCCAGCTGCCCCACATGACTGATAATCCATCAAGCAAGGTGTGCATGTTGGGGGTGCATCAAAAATGCCATGATAGCTAGGTAATAACTGGCACATTATATGTGGATCCATTTCAGTCATCAGCGCAATCACCAATTGTGGGAGCCATGTCCATGTTATATGGTGTAGAGTGCTTGACAATCGTCTAAAAACAGATGCAACAGGTTTTGCATGTGTGTTGGCCACTACATGTCTCAAATGTGTTTGTTTGTATGGAGGTCAGTTTTAATAATGTCAGCACAAAGTGCACTGATGCTGCCCGCCACACTCCTGCAAAATGCACCTTTGGTGTTATTGCACTCTGAGGACTCATTTGCTGAGTTGATGAAGTGTGGTCTTCTTTGTAAGGGTTGGGTGGTGTCTGTGCTTGGGTGCATGCATCACAGATGTTCTCATGTTGGCCCTTTGCAGCAGGTGTCGGATTCCACTTATCATGTTCTGGCTCCCACTTATACATGGTCAAATCGTCTTACTGTACATCTGCATTGTATATTCTGGGTGGCATAAAGGTATGCCATTCCTGTGGACTACTAATGCATCCTGTAGGAGCTTTGAAATGTCTTATTCCATGCTCGTCCTTGGTGATTGGCTTGCGCCATGCATGAAGGGTATGGGGTATTTGAAATACTTAGATGTCCCATGTGCTGATGTTGATTTCCACTCCTTCCACACCTGTCTTTTCATGAATTGTTGGTAACTGCTCCTTCTGCATTGTAGGCTGGGAGAGATTGGTGCACAGTCCTCACCTCTGCACACATTGGGGTTCATTTAAAATTAAATGCAACTTATATTTCATTCTATTTTGAAAGCGGTGAAAGGTGCAGCTGCCAATAGGGTTCTCAGTGCTTGACAAATCCCTTGGTGATGTAATAGGGCTATAGAATTAGAGTATGGACGATGACGTTCTCTCCCCTGCCGACTGACAGCAGGAATGGAACAGATACATTGTTATTCTCTTTCTAAACTTTAAAACAGTTGCAATGTCCCTAATATCCAGTGAAAGGTTATTCCAAAGCTTCATACCAACAACCGTACTGGATCCACGAAAAGCTCTCGATCTAAGAGACCTATGGAATGAAAGGGAAAGGTGAAGTGGCAGTCTAAGAGGCCTGGTAGGGCGATGCCAAGCAAACCACTGCCTTGTGTATGAATGGGCTGTGCCATACAGGGTCTTTTGAATCATTGTCCGAAGTTTAAATTTAATTCTGGCATGCATGGGAGGCCAGTGCAGCTTTTTCAAAATGGGAGTGATGTGGGCTTGTGTAATGCTTTTTGGTACAATGCGAGCCTCATCATTTTGCAGCCCTTGTCTGCACTGAATCCGATGTTTAGTTAGAGCTGCATATAAACAGATACAATAGTCTAATCTAGCCCCAACTGTGAGCATTGCTAGTGTAGCACAATCACATATTGATAGCAGGGTCCAAGTTGATTTTAGAACACGAAGTTGGAAGTGAGTGGAGCTCATTAGACTACTGCTCCACATTGCCATAGAAAATTAAGAATAGAATTCAGGACCATGCCCAATGGTATTGCCTGAGCCAGAACCTCTAACGTACAGTTCAACTGGGATAAGTCAACAAACCTAGGCAGTTCTCTCCACAGTAAATGAGAAGGGGTACTGTTCGTCTGATTAGGGCTTAGCCAGTTTTGACAACGCACATTTAGATATTTTCTGAAAGGTAGGTTAACTGAAGGCACATATTCATTATTATGGCCCTTCAGTTCGAGGATCATTTTGAGTTTCATCTGCATAGTTCTCTAAACTATCTGTGAGGTTAATGGTGCTCATGTAAGTGCTTTATATAGATGTTAAAAAGCAGCAGCGAGGGACACACTGCCTGTGGCAACACACAAGTCAGAATTCCCATCATGGGCATGAACTCATTAACCTTTCTTCTGAGATCTATTAAGGAGGAACAAACTAAACCAATCAACTGCCACAAGGGAGACCATAGCCAAGTCCCTTAGACAGTTCAAAAGGATAGTATGACTGAGGGTGTGGTAGAATGCTGATTAATCCAGAGGCATCAGCATACCTGTATGGCCTTCATTGGAAATGTTCAAAAGGATGTCCTTGACACACAATAAGGCTATTTAGGTGCTTTGATAAGGGCAACAGCCAGAGGGTCTATCCCCCAACCAAATCCTAGTTTCCAAGTGAGCATATAACTGTACATTAGCAGCCTGTCCAATATTTATTTAGCAAGAATGGGAAATTGAAAATATGCCTGTAATTACAAACATTATAAGGACCAACTATTTTTTTTTCTAAACAGGGGGTTTATTCAGACCTGTTTCAAAATGTCGGGTTAAAAAGGCCAGAAAAGAGTGCTGATTATATGTGTGGTCATAGGTGACAACACATCACCACAAAACTTCATTATCCAATAATTACATGGGTCACCAAGACGGTTTGTGGGGATTATAATATTTTTTGTCTTAGAGACAAAAGATCCTTCAGATTCAAAGTGTGGGTGGCCACTGTACCCAAGGACTCTGCATCCAGGTAATTCGTAACCTTGGTAGGAGTGGCATGAACACTAACCTCTGGATGGGTGATGACCTTGTCTGAAATGGTGCTCATACTCATTTTGGTGACTATCGGGAGAGTTAAAATAATACTACCCTGAATATTGTTGATTTTGGTGTACAAATGCAGTTGCATCTGGCTAAACCAATCATTCGACAAAATATGCTCTTATTTTTATGTTTTAGGGATTTTAGCTCATTTTAAAATTTGAACCGGGCATCGGTGGAGGTGGTGAATTTCGAGATTCCCTCGGAGAATGAACTTGGCTTTGCCTTCGTAATGCCTCTTTATATTTGTCCTGTTGGCATTTCAATCTACAGCAACTGGCCTGGTTAGTATTCCTCCATCTGTGTTCATGTCTTGTTAGGTCGTTTTTGGTTAGTTCTAAGTCTACATTGTGTGAATGTTTCAAAAATGTTTAGCATTAATTAGCATGTTTTTTATGGGAGAAACCTTTTCAAGAGTTTGGGTAATAGTGGAATTGAAGGCCTCCACTAAATTAACTACATCAGGACATTCCACGAGAGCTGAGAAAACTTCTACATTACAAAAAAGAAAGGGTTTAAATCTTTGGTGGTCAGTTTCTGCTAGTCTCTAAAGGAGATGGCCATCACATCATTCGTCTAAAGCAGACACCAGGATTGTGATTTAGAGGTGAACGAAAGAATAGTGTGATCAGTCTATCCGAACCAGATTAATGAGCCTTCAAGCAGAGTGATATTGTGCATAAACACCCAATCCGATGAGCTGCCCTTGACACGTGTGTGAGGAATTTCCTGGTATAAACACCCTATATCTAGAAATTCTTGTGTGGGGGAATTGCTGGGGTCGTGTAAATCAAGATTCAAAACTCACAACATTATTAGTGGGGAAGAGATCTTAATCTGATAGGCAGTTATATCAATGAAACTACAGCAAAATAGATGATTATATTTTGGGGCACGATGTATAATAATTAACAAGGCATAAAATAAGCAGTGTTGCATAGCAGGTTGCTATGCAATTCCATAGGTTTGCTTATTAAATTGACACTTGTGTAGCACACCAAGCTATTTAAATTAACCTGTTCAATGGAAGCACAGGTCACTCTGCATTACTCTCAAGCCCTCCGGGCTCTTTCCATGCTCTTTTTCCTGCTCACTGCAAGTTCAAAGGGGCTAATGGAGAGAGTGCAGCAGAAATCATCTCATCCACTCTTAAAAGTGCCAAAGGCCTTTGTGAGAGTTTCCAAATAATTGAAAACGAGAAGTAATTAGGATGATACTTTTATTAAGCTAACAATGTCCTGTTTGGTAAGGACCAGTATGTGTTACATTTATTTTTTAAAAGACAGTCCTTCAATTCCATACCTAGAAATGTAAGTTTATACATAATGTATAACTACAGTATTGCTACCATAATGTTTTTAGGGTAGTGTCTTTAAATCGCATAGTGTCAACTATATTTCATTTTGTTGGGGGAAATGGAATCATATTGACCAGTGAACTGGTGCCCTGGGAGGATAGCTCAGCGGCAACATGTTCGCCTTGGAAGCAAAACGTCAAAACCCTGTCGCTTTATACCAGTTTGACTGAAAGTGAGATAGCAGAAAAACTACAATATTCCATATAGTTGGCCCAGTTTCCATCCTGTTACGCCATTCACTCTGCGTAGTCTCTTTTTTCCTCTTACATAATGGATATAGGAAACTAACTATGCAAAGTACATTTACAGATCTACTGAAATACCATCCACTGTAGCTAGCCCCCAGAGCTCGCTTTGCTATAAGATTACGATTGCATTATATATTATCACCTGCTGGGAACTGAAGCAGAATCTGCAAGTAGCTGCCCCGCATTTTATGCCGGGGGCACTCCGCCTTTGCCCGCCCTTCACTCTCTCCTCGAGGCGGTGTCCCAGGACAAGTCTCCACTGGACCACCAATCCCCTCCCCCTCCTCTGGGCACCTCCTGGTCCACATTCAGGTCCAGGAAATAGTTATAAATAGTTATTTCCAATCAGACATATATGTAATTTCTTTGTAAGGGAAGCATGAATTGTGCAAATCCTGGTTCCATTAAAAACTAGCAAAAAAGTATGAACCCTCATGATGGGGCTCTGAGTACTGTCAATGTCTACTGCTTTCATGGGTGTGCACGGCTGGTAATCTGCACTTGGGCCTACCTGGCTCAGCTTAAGGACCTTAAGAAGCCCTGCCCTCCCTCAAAAGTGGTATTTATTGTTACATTGAAAACAGTTGATATCAATGAACGTCAAGCGGCACCTTGTTACCATTAAAGCTGCTCTTCACTTTAAGCAGTTGACAATTACCGTGCCTGCCGCAACACCATACTACATACTTGGTGGCAGGTTATGACTTTCCTTTAACATTGAAAACTTGTTGAATTATGAGAAATCTGAACTTACACAGCAAATGATGGGTCAAGCATTCAACATATCCGACACTGCCCTGTAACACTGACTACAGCCAGTTGCACAGAGCCTTACACTGCAAAGTGTTTCAGATTTGTTATCATATCTATTTACTTGTGTGCATTCATGCAGCTAAGCTTTACATTTCACAGACACTCCTTTCACTAATGTCTGTCTTCAGTGGTACACAAAAATGATCTATTATTTATTGCACATTTTAGTCTTGGGTACACATAATGTCTGGTGCCATTAACAATATCAGCACAAGATTGCTAATCAAATAAGTTTGTTTGCCAATCAAGTACATTTTAATTAGCAAACTCTGTCAATCAATTTTTGAAAACTAATTTATGCCTTAATTAAATCGATAACGTATGAGTATTGCAAGAAAATCCTCACTTTGAAAAATTTCTCAATTTTGAATTTTGGGAGAAGGGGATAGTTTAATTTGTTTGGTGTCTCTGTTCTTAAGGGCCACCCATCCTCTCCACCTACTTTCCTATTAAGATTTATGATGAAGTACCCTGCTGCCAGAGTTGCTGAAATAGTTGGTTTTGAGCAGTCGTTAAACCAGGTTTTATTAATGGCCAGTAGATCAAGTCTAGACTCCAAAATAAGATCAAATATTTCTAAAGAGTGGGCCAGCATAGAATAAACATTTAGTAAAACCCACCTAAGACCACTATAAGGTGAGATATACTCATTCTCATTTATTTGATTACATTTTTTTTTTAACTTTCTTTATTGGTTTTTTCCAACAAAACTAACAAACCATGAGACCGAACGTCGGTCGTACTGTGAAAACTGCACCCTTCCCACCCACTCCTCTCCTCCTCCCCCCTCGCCCATCATGTTGAAAAGAGTCATTGTGCTAGAGGTTATGAACTAGGTGGCACCATTGCTGGGGCACCAGCGTTGTGTGTCAGGCTGGTATTTGAGTCCTGCATTGGTTCCGATTTTTGAGAGTCAGTAGCGTCGGCCGTTGAAAGTAGGTATGTGATGTACGGCCCCCATATGTCCGGAGGGTGTGCGTGTAATGGCATAGTCTTGATAAAGTCCATTTCAACATCTTGACAAAAAGTTACGTCTTTCAGCCAGTGCTGTACGTTTGGAGGGGGTCCTCTACCCCTTTGTGCCAGGACCAGCAGTAGATCTGTCAGCCTTCTAACTGAGCTCGGTAGCGATTAAGTCAGACCTAGTAGTGCTGTTTTTGGCTCGGGGACAAGCTCTGTTTCGATTATTGCTGAGATTTTTTCGAGTACTGCTCTCCAGAAGGTAGCTACTGGAGGACAGGACCACGCCAAGTGAAGGAAGTCAGCTGTGGGTGTCCCACATCGGTTGCACTTTGCTGAGATGGAGTCCCTTTGGGAGTGCAGTTTCGCCGGTGTGTGGTATGTTTGGTGGAGAAAGTTAAAGTGGATCAGTTTGAATCTCGCATTGATCGCTACTCTATGGGTGAGTTTTAGGATGTAGGTCCATTCTTCGTCTGAAATCGCGCTGTCTAGTGTCTTTTCCCATCTCTTTTTGGCTTTTGCTCCGGGTTCATCGAAGAGGCCTTTGTACATGTTAGTTACCAGGTGCCCTTCTCCCTGGGCTTGCATTGTGTAGTGGAGTAGTGGCCAGATTGGTGGTTGCTGAGGAAAACTTATTATTGCCTGAAGTGAGTGTCGCAGTCTGTAATATATGAACGTGTCGAGGGCGTTGTCGCCTCCTCTTTCTCGGGCTTGTTGTGCCGTCATGAAAGTCCCTTCCGGAAAGAGGTCATCCATGGAGTGCACCTGTAGCTTTCTGTCCAGAGCAGGAAGACTTTCTCGGTCGTAATGGGGATACCAGGAATGTGCTTTACTGGCAGGAGAGGAGAGTATCTGGCCGAGATATCGTTTACCTTAGCGATTTTCTTCCAGATTGAATATGTGGTGGCGACAGGATTCATTCCGGACTGAGTAACCGGGAACTTCCCAAAGATTATGGCTCGAAGGAGGTGCGGTGTCGCCAATGCTCTCTCTATCTGGACATGTGGTTGTATGAACTGCATTGCGTACCATTGGCTGAGGTATTGGGCCTGGGCCACCCAATAGTAACATTCTAGGTCCGGAAGGGCCAATCCGCCATGCCGTACCAGTAGGGTTAGTGTGGAGTAGGTGACTCTTGCTACCTTGCCGGCCCAGACGAGATCTAGGACCATACTCTTTATGCGTTGAATACATTTCTGTGTGAGGAGTGGAGGGATGTTTGAGAAGAGGTACAACAGTTTTGGTAAGATGATCATCTTCACAATTGATACTCTGCCCCAGAGGTTGAGTAGTAGGGACTTCCATCTCTCGATCTTGGCTTGGAGGATGTCTATAGTGGTTTCATAGTTATCATGAATGATCTTCTCTCTCAAACGGGACATGTAGATGCCGAGATACCTTACGTGTGTATGTTGCCACTGGAGGCAAAGTCATCAGTAAATTCAGTGGTGGCGGCGGTGAGCGGGAAGATGACTGATTTGCTGTTATTGATTTTCAGCCCAGAGAAGTGGCCAAACTGTATTACCGCTCTCATTACTGGGTTTAGGTTTTCATCTGCGTTCTGTAGAAAAGGCTATGTCATCTGCGTAAAGCGAGATGACCATTTTGCGTGTGCCGAAAGAGAGGCCTCTGTGAAGGTGTCGCATACGCATGTCGGAAGCTAGGGGCTCCATTACTAAAGCGAACAAAAGTGCCGAGAGTGGACATCCTTGTCTTGTTCCTCTTCTGAAGTGGATATCAGCAGAATAGTGGCCGCCTAGCGTGATGTTGGAGACTATTTTTTTGTAGAGTAGGGTAATCATTTGCAAGAAACACTTGCCCAGCCCCATCCTTTCCAGGACAGTGAACAGAAAGGACCATTCGACCGAGTCCAAAGCCTTCTCGTCGTCTAATAGTACTGCCACGGCCTGACAATCCGGTTCTAAGGCTTCAATTGCTCCGAACATCCTCCTTATCCCGTATGAAGTGTTCCTCCCAGGGATGAAGCCCGCCTGGTCAGCCAGCACCATGGCGGGCATGAGGGGCATCAGCCTCCTGGTTAGGACTTTTGCAAAGATTTTGTTGTCCAAATTTATTAGCAAGATTGGCCTGTATGAGCCGCAATCAATAGGATCTTTGCCGAGCTTGTGCAAGAGGATTATGTTGGCCCTGTATAATGTTGGTGGTAGCTGGTCATTGGTCAGGGCCTCGTCATAGACCTGGAGGAGTAGCGGGGCAAGGAGGTCTGCAAAGTGTTTATAGAATTCGCCGGACAGGCCATCTGGACCCGGTGCTTTAGTGTTGGGTAATTCTTTGATGACTTCAAGGATCTCCTCAATGGTAATGGTGGTGTTTAATGGTTCTCTGAGCTCTGGGTCGACCCAGTAAAGTTCTATTTCATCTAGGTATCGTGTCAGCTCTGTTTGGTCGGCGGAGTGGTTGGAGTCGTACAGTTCCTGGTAGAATCTGCGAACATTTTCAACAATGTCGATCGTCGAGTGGACGGTATTGCCTGTTGGGTCCCTTACTGACTCAATCGCTGTGGGTTTTCTGTCGGCAGCTATGAGCCTCACGAGGAGAGCTCTGGGTTGCTGCCCTTCACCGTACTGCCGAATTTTGTGGTGTCTGCCCAGAAATTTTATTTCTCTTTCAGCTGCGTCGCCGAACACTTCTAATTCATTCTTGATTGCTGCTTGTGATTGTGGATTTTTGTTTATCAGGAGCGCGCCTTCAAGGTCTTTGAGTTTTGCTTTGCTGGTGTTCAACTCCCTTTGCAAAAGTTTTAATATTCCGCATTCCTTCGTCATACAGACCCCTCTGGTGAAACATTTTAGAGTCTCCCACAGAGTCCCGGCTGAGGGCACTGTACCTGTGTTGGAGTCGAGGAAATGTTCTAGTTCACTTCAGAGTTCTTCCGCAAAGACTGTGTCTTGCAGCGCTCATGGCTTGAATCTCCAATGAGGTTGAGGTTTGGTTGTTTGTGCGGTGTTGCAGGTGAGGGACACCATGGAGTGGTCTGACAGGGTTCTCAGTAGGATATGGCAGTCGTTCCATTGTAGGCGGCTGTGGCAGGACACGAGGTTATAGTCTATTCTCAAACTGGTTCCGTGTACCCAGGAGTGGAAGGTGAAGTCGCTGGTGTTTGGGTTCTGGTGTCTCCAGATGTCAATGAGGTCGTAGGCTTTGCAAATGTCAGTAATTTGTAGGGACGCCTTGGATGGGGTCACTGTTTGGTTATGCGATTTAACTTTGGCTGGGTTCAGGGTTGTGTTGAGGTCGCCACCCCATATGATCGTGGACCGACTGACCGTGCTCAGTTGGGTCATTACCCAGTCGAAGCTATTGGGACCGTCGGTGTACGGGCCATATGAATTCACTAAGGTGATTTCTTCTCCGTCTATCGTTCCTTGTACCATGAGCGACCTGCCTTCTGTGTCCTTTTTTTGAGCGATTAGTTTGAAATTGATTGCCTTATTGATTATTATGACCACTCCTCTGGCATAGGACGAGAAAGAGGCAAAATAGCGGTGACATCCCCAGTCTTTGGCCCAGGGGTGTTCGGACGTTGGGCGTAGGTGTGTTTCTTGGATAAACGCTATGTCGATTTTGTGCCGGCGTAGGTATTGAGTCATTTTCCTCGTTTTCGCTGGTTGATTCCCACCTTTAATGTTCCATGTGGCTACAGTGAAGGCGCTGTGTTTTCAATTCTTTGCAGGTGCGGATCGTGACATTTAGCTACTAATGGGCGGGGGTGGTTGGCCCTGTTGGGCCGGTTTTGTTTGTGGTGTGGACTTCTCTTGAGTGGAGCATGTGGGGTATCCTGGGTGCTGTACAACTTGTTAACCTCCAACTTGTGTGCTTCTCCCTCCCATTTCTTGCGAGCAACCCCCAACTGGCTCGTTGTGGATCCCCCTTCTTTTAACTTGTAATTTGAAAACTTGAACATTGCTGTGCTAGGGGCGCTTGGATCTTCCCAAGTCGCACAGCTTTAAGGTTGTTAAACCGTCTATTTTGCATTCCGGCAGCGCTGATTGTTGCTGTGTGTCGTGTTCTTTTGCTTCAGTCCGTTTATGGAGGGTTCCTCTGGGCCCTTTCTTTTTGAGCTTGTGCCTGGTTATTCTCTGGTGGTCGATAGCCCGCCCGGTCTAGGTACATATTTGCCTCTTCAGGTGTTTGGAAAAACTGGGTTTTTCCCTGGTGTTGTATTCTCAATCGGGCTGGGAACAGCATCGAGTATGGTATCTGGTTCGTGCGTAGTCTCTGTTTAGTGTTTGTGAAAGACCTCCTTTGTGCCTGGACGGCTGGGGAGAAGTCCGGATAAAAGTGGACGGTATCGCCATTGTGCTGTAGCTCGCCTTTCTCTCTGGCCATTCGAAGTATCGAATCTCTGTTCTTATAGTTGAGTAATTTTGCAATTATTGCGCGAGAGGGGACTCTGGGAGCGGGTCTTAGCGTCTGTATTCTGTGGGCTCTTTCGACGATGAACAGGGGCGAGATAGTTAGCGGACCGAAGAGCGATTTGCACATTTCTTCAATGTGGTCTTCCATTTTGCCTTGTAGTTGTTTCTCTCTTACTCCCACTATCCGGATGTTGTTCCTTCTGGAGCGCCCTTCGAGGTCTTCGTTTTTGGCATTGATTATTTTCATTTGGGCCTCGAGAGACAGCACCTTGGTATTCAAAGACGATACCCCAATGTCCAAAGTAGATATCCGTTGCTCTGCCTCATGCAACCGTTCATTGTGGGTGTCCAGCCGGTGTTGGACTTGATCAACCTTGGACGAAAGGCCGTCCAGCTTACTATCTAGGTTACTGATACCGGATTTCAGTTCCAGGAGCAGTGCTCTGATGTCGAGGACTGGGTATCGTCGTTCTCTTGGTGTAGTATGTGTGGCGGGGACTCCGATTTGTTGCTGTGTCTTGGGGTTTTTGCCGAGGTTCCAGCGTCAAAGTTCAGTTTGCGCTGTTGTTTATCGGTTTTCCCCATTGCGGGTACGGATGGACAGCGCCGTTGGTTGCCTGGTCGTAGAGTTCGTGTGGCGGCCGAGGCGGGGGTTTCCTGTGCCCTTGTACGATGTTTTGCAAGATGTTTTGCTCGATCGCAGGGACGGCCTGTGCCGGACACTCAGCCCGCCATCTGTGTCCTGGTTGGTGTCGGGGACGGTGGATTATCGGGTCTCAGGATAGTTGGTTCAGTTTGGAGTTCTATGGTACCTGCGGTGCATCACTGTGCTGCCGGAGTGGGGCCTCTTGCTAGATAGCGCCGAGTGGGTCGTTGGGCACAGCCACGCCGCCTCCCCCCAGCGTGCGCTGGTGAGGCCTCGCCCGCGTTCTGCTCCTTCGATTTGGCCGCCGCTTCGTCAGGATGCAACTGTGTAGCTCGCCGGCGGGGGGCTGTGGAGCCGCGAGGTTCTGCCGGGATGCTGCTTCTCAGCTGCCGGGGCGGTGCGGGATCTGTAGCGCCGGCGTCTTGGGCAGCGGGCTACTCCTTTCTCCCGCTTTTCAGTGCGGCCTTGCTTGGGCCACGCTGCGGCCGCTGAAGCTCTCTCTCGCGGCCTTTAAGGTGCCCCAGCCATCCGGGGACGTCGCGAAGCGGGATGTAGACGGTCAGGGTCTCTGGATTCTGCTTCTGCACGGCTGGTTTTCTTCCCTGTACACTGGCTAAAGCGATGATGGATGTTTTAGGGGGTTATACTGCCAGAATAAACAGGATTAATAAGGATTTTAAAAGGCCGCGCGGGAGCTCACAAGGGAGCGGCCATCTTGGTCGGGTCTCTAGCGCCCTCTCCATTTATTTGATTAAAATGACTGAACCTGGAGCTGATCCTATCTGAGGAAATGGCTGTTTTGAAAATTAAGGAGTCCAGATTTTTGTTATTGGAGATCAAATTCCAAGTTCCTCGTGGCTCAGGGATTCACTGGATTGGAGGAACAGGCATAATCACACATGGTCTAACATAGTCCTGAATTGGTCTTCAGTCAGCGGCACAACAGGGCATCTATTCCTCAGATAACTGCTCAAAAAAGTGAGCAGACCGAGGAAGAGGACTTGATCTGAACATGCTCCAGCTCAGGCAGATGATAAAGGGATAGATTAGAAAACTCTGAAGCCTTCGTAATAGGACCAGAAAGGATGTTTGTTTTAACTTTGTCCCACTATATGCATCCAACACATCTGGATAGGAAGGGGAATGCACAGCTTCTTCACAGGCCAGATACAGATACTTGGATATAACCACACTCAAGAATTAATAAAATACATAATTTGTAGAAAAAAGAATCAAGACTCCTAAAACGTATGGGGAAAGATAATTTAAAATACTCATCCCATGACATAGAAGATTGTAGGACGTTGTAGTAAAAAAGAATGGGTAGTAAATGAGGAAAGAACTTTTATCTCCACTCTTAAAGGCTTTGCAATGAGGCGAGTCATTTAAGCCTGTGGTGAGCTTCCCAATGAGCAGGAGCCCCGCAGTGCACTGGCCCACTGCGAGCTTAAGGCCCGTTCGCCACAAAGCCTACAAACCGCTGTGTATGCAAACAGAGTTACGGTGGAGATTGATCCTAGAGTTCCATAGACCACTAAGGTACAGGAATATATATGAAAACACGATAAAACATGTGACGACAGGGAGATCTAAAAGTTAGTAAATGTATGGCAAGTACTTGGCTAAATATTAAGATCCACCGGAAACATAAAATTCGATGTACAATTATACAGCGATGTAGCGATCCAGATGAACAGCAGGAACGGCCCACGCTGGCACGAGTCAGTTAAGCCTGCTTCTCAATGATGTAGAAGTCCTGTGTCGCCCTAAGCCCACTGGGCGCTGAAGTCCCGTTCGCCGGAAAGCTTGCAAATGACTGTGTAACCAAACAAAGTGCAAGTGCGCGGTACGGTGGAGATGGATTCTAGAGGCCCAAAGACCACTAAGATACAGAAAATATGTTAAAACACAATAAAAAAGTAACTCCAGGGAAATATAAATGTTAGTAAATCTATGGCAAATACTCAGCTACATTAATATTAACATGCCCTGCAAAACAGCATGCAGGGAACTGCCAATGTTTGCACTTATATGCTGTAGGGCCCCCTGCATGCAAATTTCGACCTTTGCAAGGTGGAGGAGGAAAGCACGGCAGAAATTCAAATTGCACTTTGTGCTCCTCTTACGGCTTTAGAGTGGAGGGAAATGGGCAATAGGGCTAATTCAAGGCGTGAACGCATTTTGCCTGGCGTGTACACTTTCTTTTTGGGCTCCAGCCCATTTCAAAATGGCCTACATTGGATCTCATGTTTTGGTTGGCTTCAGTGGATCCCACTTTTGTTGCAGATGTATGACAACACTTACACTACCGAGATGCAACAGGCACTTACTTACAAGGTCTTTTCATACCACACGTACCTACATACCATGCAGGCCATCACTCACGTGTGCACTTACCTGCTGTTGGTTCCCTTGCATCCATTTATTATCATCTGCTAGATGGAGTGCAAAAGGGAGGAGTGTAAATAGGTAAAATGACCTTTACTTTTTCATTTGATCTGTCTTGTAAAAGTTAATACTACCTGCACTTGACACTTTGCAATTGGAATTTACTATTGGATTTCTATGGCATCTGGCTGCACTTGGCAAATGATGGGTATAGGAAGACTCCACAGACATCCATGTTGGCACATACATGAAAATCTCATGCAGGAATTAAATGAGGTGAACTTAACAGACAGATTTGGAAAGTACAACAGAGATGTATACCCCCACCGTTTCACACACTTCACATATCGTAACATATCATCTTCTATTGCATGCATACTATGTACTCTTCTTCGACTCCAGTCTCAACTCCTCTATTTCTCTCAAGGCCACTGGGGTCTATCACCATCATGGCCTACTTTCCCAATGACCACAGCTCCTGCTATGGGGGTGAGTGGGCTTTACCATCTCCTGTGGCCAAGCACACTCTCACATGTTTTGCTGACTAGCTTGCGGACACATCTCTGTTGGTCCGGACAGTGCTTCTGGACCTGGGCCAAGAAGCGTTGGGTGGACGTGATAGCATTCACCTGGGTGAGGATTGTTCCCAGATTCTATTGCACTAGTGGTCAGATAGCATGTGGTGCCCAAGACCTGTAATACGTAGTGTGCCCTGCACTAGACCTTCCACCAGGACGTTTAGCTCATCCTTGTGAACATTGGCCGATGAGTCCTGGTCATAGTAGATGGCCCATGGAATATGCCAGTGAAGGAGGCAAGCTGGCTGGGTGTTGAGTGGCTCACAGGCTCAAGTCACCGGAGTGGGCATTCACTTCTCCTGGGATCAGGGTGACTGAGAAAAGGGAGGTGATGACTCAGGGGCAAACCAGGAAGGATGGAAGCAGAAGAGGCCTGATGGCTGTGCCAGGAGCACGGTAGGGACAGGAGTCAGGGAGGTTCCCATCAGTCAGAGGTGGGTTTGCAGGGACCAAGAGGGTTAAGGGACAGTGATAGGGGCCCAAAATCATTCAATGGAGGAGGCTAATGGGGGCAGGAAGTAGAAGTGGAGGACAAACATAGTTAAGGGGAAGAAAGAAAGGGCAGGAAATAGTGGGGGGCCAACATAGTTCAGCAGGGAGCAAAGGGGCAGGTACAGTCAGTGGTGGCAGCAGCAGGCTAGACATGGCTTCAGAGGGTGTAAGAGCTGCCAAGAGGGTGTCAATAGGGTGATTTCCTAGTCAGGGTTGCACACATCTAATACAGATTAAGATGTGTTTTATTTTATCTGTTGTGGGTGGTGTGTATTTCAGGGTCCATAAGTGAAGGAGCAGTCAAGGGTTGGTAAAGGCGTTTTGGAGTGGACAGGGGGCACTGTTTAAATAGTGGTGCATGCATGTGTTTCTTGGGGTGGGGTACCACAGAAGGTGTTTGGAGTGTTAGGGGCCAAGAGTTGTTTGGCGACTTTTTTAAAATATATATATTTCTTTTATTTATCGAGGGGAGGCTAGGCCCAGGGGCTCTGTGTGCATTTTCAGGTTTTTCAGAGGCGGGGGAGTGGTCCTCAGGGTCTGTTGCAGCTATACTCATGAACTGTGTCAGTCGCCACTCTGGGATCCACTTTGATTTAAGGCAGAGCCAGAAGCGGATATGATGCTGCCAGCTAATTTACGCAGCATAAACGTGAGGCTTATACTACTAGTTGTTACGCCTTACATGGCTGTACAAAGAGGAACTAGAATTCTGGTTGTTAACACTGGACGAGGAGTCGAGTGTAGAACATTGGGCATATACATTACTTTGAGGATGTGCCGCAAACATGCATTTTGTAGAGCGCACTTAAGCTGCTCTGTAAAAGGTGTCCTTAAACCAGGCCATAGTCTGTTGGTGAAAGGGAATACGGAAAAGGTGAAAGAACAGTAGAGGCAGTAGCAGAATAGAAGGCATGAACAATTGAAAGAAATGTAAAAGGGGTTTGTGGGGAAGGAGTATCATTGGCAAAATAGCGGTGAAGGAGTAATCAATGTCAGTGGATCAAACACATGTTGATTGGCAAAAGCAGGAGAAAAGGACACCTGTGATGCAGAACAATTTTCTGTGAGGGCAATTTCTAGTGCATCGTTTTTACTGAACAAGAATGAGTTAATGCATGGTTGTGTATTTCTGACAATATGCTCTGTAGGAGTCGAGGGGTGAGTGGTGGCTAAAGTGTCTACTCTGCCCACACTACTATTAAACCAGCATGATCCCAACTCATAAAAGTGAAACAGGCACAGCCCGCGCGGTACACCTCCTTCACCTCCTTGGTAATCTTGGCTAAGGTAGTGAGCTGGCACAGATGCAACACAAACAACATTAATGTTAGTACCAACAAAAAAAAAGAATGACCAAAAAATGTTCCATAAAAATAGGATCTTTAATTAAACTAGAACAAATGCAAATAACTAATGCAAACACTACTGGCTCATAGAACGCATAGGGAAGGCAGACTTTAAAGTAAAGGCTAGTCTGTGTTGGAAGACAGGGCTGCTTGGACAAAGACTTTTCAGCAAAATGTCAAGTTCATGAAGATGTCTTTCAGAAGGTAGAGAAATTGTGCCTAAAAGTCACTGTGTTCCTTTAAGTTAGATCAGGGGGACAGGGCCTTTTCATATACCTTATGTTCTTATCTTTGGGGCTCCACAACAGCGAACCAAACTTTCCATTGCCAAACTGGAATCTGGGGGCTTTCTGTGCAGAGCCTGGGTCAAGTCAAGCAGTGAAGGCAATGGGTTCCAATGATGCAGTGCTGTCCTGCAGGGGTGATTGCTTCTGAGTTGAAGACGCTGGGGATGGCAGGCAATGCCAGGTCACCAGTGCTGGAAAACTCGCAGCCGCCAGTGTGGAGAAGCAAGGACTGGTGGTAAGCAGGCTCAGCTGGCTCACCACAGCAGTGGAGCACTGCAGCAGCAATGATTTGTAGCTTGAAGGAGCAGGTAACCTGGCAGCAGTGTCAAATTGGGGATTCTAGAAGACTTGACCACTCTCAGATGCGGAGATGGGCTGTTAGACGGGGAAGGATTCTTCAATTAGCAGTATGAAGCTGCCATAAATCATTAATGAGAAAAAATGGGGGAGGTCCAGGGTGGACGCTAGATGATGAACTGCTCTGGCCCTCTGGTCAGGTACCCATTGCCCTACCAATGGTAAAAAGGAGGGTGGTTGTGTATAGGGTGACCTGAGTGTGGACAAGCCACAATGTGGGACCTTGTCTAGGAGGGAAGGAGTCGTTGGATGAAACTCTTTGTGTGGGGTGGTCGGTGTCCCCCAAGTGGTGATAGCACCAAGGGCCTGTGGAGAAAGACGAGATCGGGGGAAACCGCCAAAGTTGTAGGTTGCTGTGAGAGGGGAATTATATCTTGTGGTGATGAGTCAAGCACCTTTTGACTAGCATGAAAAGTGTGAAGGCATTGGGATTTCCAAGTAAATGCTTTATTTACCCTAATGCCTCAAAGTCCATTGCATGCGGGCGGTTGTCCAAATAAAAAAATGAACGGAAAAGAGTCTAAAAAAACTTTTGTCAAGTAAGCGAAAGAGTTTTTGAATTTTGTCCATGAGCCATTTGGCTTTTGTCTTAAAAAGCACACTCCCACTGGTTCTGGTGGTGTGCTAGAAACCCATTCTTCTCTGGGTTGTGATGTTCAATATCTTGGTACCCCCTCCTTGTCTTGGGGATATCGTAATGTATTGTGGAGGGGCCGCAACAGGTCTTGTCGACCGGTTTCGATGGTTATAAGCGGTTGTAGACCATCTTCTTCAGGCCACAAAATGTCTTCGTGTGATGATCAAATCACTGGCTGACCTCGTGGATAGGACAGCATGTACAGCATGAACAGGCTACACAGAATCCTCAAGGCAGTCAGGGAGACGAGTGATCTCCAGCGTGTTGGAGTAACGCTCATTCGTGCTGCGGCGCCGCGCCAGTTGGGTTGGCTGCGCCAGCAGTTGCTGTGTTGGGAGCGGTCAGGGAGGGGTCAGGATGGTCAGCATCCTGACCGCTCCCACCACAGCAACTGCTGGCAAAGCCAATCCACCTGGCGCGGCGCCGCAGCACAATCTCAGAAAGATGAAAGGCTGAGTTGGCTTTGCAGGGATTCGAAACTGCAGATCACACACACATCGCAGCAGCAAGTGATCAACCCCCTGAGCTATCCTGCCAGCTATAGCTAGCTTACCGGCTATAGTAAAATGAGCATGTCAGGAAGCAAATTATACTCTGTAGTGGATACCATTAAACTGGTAAGTGAGATTTAACAGCAGGCCAGTTCATCTGCAGGTCTGGTGCAAAGTTGGCCAAATGCCACGCCTATGTGGATTTACTTTTCAGGCTTCAGAGGGAGGCAAAATACCACTGGGGAGGGGGGTTCATAACTGTGTGTAAAAGAGTTTAGAGTAGCACAAGAAAAACAGTGTACTCACATAACACCCCATACTCTGGGCACTCATTACCTCCTACATGCAAACAAACATTCTGAACAGCATGCCAGGGAAATAGGAAAGATAGACACATTACAATAAAGCATTAATTTTGGAACATTTCTACACTGTACACAAGCTTTTAGGCATAAGGATTTTGTCAAGTGACCGAGGACAGAGATGGAATGTCTTGTGATGATTGTAACAGAGACAGCGGTGGAAAAAACATGCTATAACTTCAACTTGCGAAAAGCAAAATACATAGGGCCTCATTACACGGAAGGCGGTAATGGTTAACTGCTTTTTGCAGGCGTTAAAAACCAACCCGCTAAGGAACCTCGGAGCTAATTACGGCACCGCAAAATTGCGGTGACGTAATTAGCGCCTTCCCCATTCCCATAGAGCCCTATGGGGCAGAAATGGGAATGGGGAAGGGCAATGGCGGAAGGGGGATTTACCGCCCCTCCAACCTTGGAATGGGGCGGTAAATCCCCTTTCCGCCAAGGCGGTGCCGGTATTTTACCGGCATGAGCCATGGCGCTAATAGCGCCATGGCTCACATAGTCCGAAATGGATGCTTATTCTACTCTAAATGCTTTTTGGAGGTTTTTGACTTTATTGTGAATTTTAGCTGTTTAAGAGCAGACTAAATCAGTGACTCACTCCCTGAAGTGTGCCTGAAATAAACCTTTATTGAGTCTAGCAATTATTGTATAGAATTCCAGAAAGACAAATTATTTGATATTCCTAGTCTTTCTTATTTAGGGTCACTGCTCAAAGTGTTACACTTATGGAACTCCCTGTTTTTTTAAGAAGCCTAAACAAGAAAGACAGCCACTCTAGAAACAAAAAGCCACATGGCACTGGTCACAGCCCAGGAGCTTCAATTTGTAAAAAAGAAAGTTTTTAGGGGTAGCAAGGGAGACCTCAGGAGTCGCAGTTGCAACCCCTGGTGACTCCCAATGACATCCCTGGAGGTAGCTACCACTAGTGTATCATTGAGAGGACATCTACAAGTGTGTCTAGAACTACAATTCGGGATATAGACCTTTGTGGTCAATTAAATTGTATTTAAATTACATAGAAAGCATTCCTAAGGTGCAAAACTACCAAGGTGTAACAACAGTCAAGCTGTTAAATGCATTAGAGCAGTGGAACATTGACTAGTGATTGGCAGCTCCTACATTTGTAATGGTTGCCATACATGTAGTTATCAAAAGGAAAACAGATGTGCAAAAGAAGCACAAAGTAAAGTTGAGGTTATGCAACATAGAGGAGATACAAGTGGATAGTATGTATTATAATTGTTTGCAAGTAATGTGTTGACTCCCTAAAACTTGATAAGCATTAAGTGAGCTCCATGATTATCCACAGAAGAAATATACATTAAACATAGACAGTGTCAAATATATATATATATATATATATATATATATATATATATATTTATATGTAGTAAGTATGTCATTCACTGCCTCCATACCAGCCATATTGGCTGAGGACAGGCCGAACACCCTAGATGATACTATGAAGGAAAATCAGACAAAAGGACTTGGGAGTCGTATTGGAAATGGACAAAGCAAGACCTCCTTTAGTGCTGGTTTTCAAACCATACCAACAGAATAGCACCCTATCAGCCCATCGCCCCAAACTAACACATTGTGCACCTTCATAGTCGGCCTTCTGCTTCCCTCTCGTCTCCCTTCATCACGCAATTCTTCACTTCTGGGTCAGTCACTCTATTCTGATGATATCTGGTGTAGTCCTCTTCAGCTGAGGGGTGCGGGGCCAACGCCCCTGACGCATTTCCGGTCCAGAATACGGTCCCATTGTTCAAGCTGTTTTAAACCAGCTTAATCCACAAGGGAGACCCAGGCGGCCTTCACCCAGTGTACCAGAGAGACTTTGAAAGCAATGTTTCAGTAATACTGCAGCACATTTCTGTTTTAGGGAGCTCTCAGGGCAAGTACTGCCTAAAGCAAAAGAAGTGGTGATTCCCCTATCCATTGTCCGCTATAATAAAGAGATAAATGAACTCTCAGGCACATATATAATGTGAAATAACACTACCACTGTCCTATAGGATGATAGTCATTTTATTGCCTTGATGGTCTCATTACAACATGAGTCTTATTCCCCCTCCCCCGGGGGTCATCAACGTTCACAATATATGTTCAACTATAGAAATAAAGCAAACCTTGAATTCCCCAATCAACTCATGCACAGCAACTATCCACCTTCAGTGCAACCGAACGCAGCCGCAGGGTCTGCAGCCATTCGCCACAGAACTCATGCGCTACTAGATGAAACCACATGCAAGCGATAGACCAAATTGCAATGTACAGAGGTTGCACCAGGTATTAGTTGTGAAGTTATGCAGGAAGGGTATTAGGAAAATATACACTAGTAGGCTTTGCCTATGGAAAAGGTTATACAAAAGGTTGTGTAATACAAACATTCATTGGGAGCTATTAATGCACGTAAGCTTAGGTAGTAATGATACTGCAGCATGTTTAATAAAGAGGCACCCAATGAGGGCCTCAACTCCGTGGTGAAGTCTATCAAATCGTAATGGATCGGACCTTTTCATAGTGGGAGAAGATGCCCTGAACTCTGTATCCATAGGAGGACGCCCCCAATCATGTGTTATATATTATATTACACATCACTCAGAGGACACAGACAACACATTTGCAGCAACTTCTGGAGATGTAGACATACCTGGTCCTTCAATTCCTTTGTCAAAAAATACAGTGGACTATTACTACCGTGCTGCAACAACCAACATGCAATCGCGGCAGAGCTGCAGCATGCATCCTAGGAGCAGCGCTGTCTGAATGCTAAGAGGCATGGCACGTGCTGCGGTTGCCATGCTTACAGGTATCAAAAGGGAAACAGAACAGCAAAGGAGCCCAACCTTCAAATGAGGCGATGCCACACATAGGACATGTGTAGGCATTATGCAATGTATGAGATGGTGTGAACTAAGCTGCCACCCACCGCAATATGGCAATTACCAAATAAACTCGATGGCTATGCATAGAAGAAATAGAATAGACTGTGGAACGGTAAACCCATTTAAGAAAGTGTGGGTGTATGCAGTACAGTCATTAAACATATGAGGTACAGAGAAACTAACATTTATGTGGCCTTCCTGCTCGATTGTGAAGATGCAAAGTTGCAAGGCCTTGTTTTCATTTTCAGGGGAAGCAGAGTGGGAGTAGAGAATTCATTTCTCAAACCGTTATTACAAATCAGCCCAGCAGCCCTTCTAATTCTAACATGTCAGACGATTCTTACTTATGACAAACGTGTCATATGAGGCTACAATCTACATGAATGCAGTTGGCTCCACTTGCCATATCATAGTAACGCTGAGGAGCAGCATTAACCATATAACTATACCTGCAGTGTGAGGCTGTATTGACATAAGCAGGCAGCTGTCATGGCCTACGTTGGCTTTGTATATCCCTGTCCTTTCATGAACCTCCCTGTGACATTTGAAGGCAGCATCCTAGCTGGAATAAGTAAAATAGTCTTTCTTCTACTTTAGTACCTCTTTATTTTTATCTCATTCACAATCGTATTCAACATCACTTCCAGTCACCAAATGTCAAATTACATATTTCAAGGCGTTTCATTGGGGCTACGAGTCATGCAACATTTCCTGTGACTTCATCATGTGTGTGATGTCACTTCCCTTTCCCCTGACATTTTGATGAATAGGCATCCCGCTTCCTGTTCCTTTATCGCCTCTTTCCATTTGCTTTGCTCTGACCTCTGTCAGTTCTATCTCCACTTTCACTCACCTGCAACACTCATTCCTATTTCACACTGTTCTGTAGTTGTCATTTTTATGAGAAAAGGAAGGCGGATGAGTTATGTGATGCCTTTTAATCGGATGTTCTCTTTGATAGGCAATAGTTGCACTTGAAGATAGAAGATTACCGTGGCATATTATAAAATACTTTTTTTCTAATTGATTGTAAACTGCACGGCTTACATCCAGGGTCCAAATGGGCCATACAAATTGTCTCGGGCACCAATGAAAAAGTGGCCCACAGTTGCAAATAACTATTCATTCCTTTTGTGACACTATTTGAATAGAACCCAAGGGGGGGGGGTTTAGGTAAAACCTGATGCACATGTTGCATTTTAAAGACTATTTATTCAGCAACAATGGCCAAAACGACTAGCCGCATAGTGAAGTAACTCATCAAACTGCCCACATTGGCCAAAAAATGTGCCCACTTTGACCCATAAAACTGGCCCACACCAGCATTTTGCGTTTTTGGTTCGGCCAGGGGCCTATTGCCCTATAGGCCCGTTCGAGCCTGTTTACATCTTTCAGCAAATCTTCCTGAAGAAACTGTAGACGACTTTCTGATTTATTAACTGTGCTTACTATAAGCCCTGCAAAAAAAGCACTGCCATGCTTTGAAAACCACACTGCAAGGACTGTCAGAGTGTGAGGTAATAAAAAACAGCAATTAGATGTGAACTGGAAAAGGGAGGCATGAACATGTTTGGCATGTATGGACCATGAGTGGAACCAAGTAGCAACCGGACGTTTCACATTAGCTATGGCAACACATATTCCAAGCATTGATACTTGGGGAGTTGGCTACAAATGCTTCTAATGTTATCAGTAGCTAGGCTGCACCTAACACATATTTGCTGGCAGGCAGCCTAACGTCCCTTTTCCCTAATGTCCAAGTCTAACAAAAGTGGGACTGTATCCCATCCTCCCATGTTGTAGCATGCTAGCGTACTCATCCAAGTTTGCAGGGATCTTTTGAGGTGCTAGCAGTGGAATTGCCCATTGAATCTGTTATGTTATGTTACAGAAATGTCTTAAGCGCACGGCCACCCTAAGGTATCCTGGCGCTGGAGAGACGGGCAAGCCTCCACAACAGGGGAGCCAGAAGAAGTGGAAAACAGAACCTTCTAGAAAAGAAGAGTCTTAATCGTCTTGAATCTGTTTGAGAAGTGATGTACCTGAGGAAGCTGTGGATATGCAGCTTTTCACCAGTGGGTCGAGGCCGCAGGGCAATTCTCAACTGCCCATGTTAGAGATGCAGACCTTCTATCGGCCTGGTACATCCACTGCACCTCCACCCAGCCCTTCTTCTTCTTTGGCATTTAAGTCCAATGATGGCAATGGTGGTGATGAGTCTGGAAAGCCTGATGATGGCCAAGACGGTAACTATTCCCCCTTGCCCAACCCCACCTGCTGCAGTGAGGTAACGAGACAAAGAGAGAAGCAAGCAAACTCTTCAAGGGCGCCTGCCAGCACAACCTCTGCATGTGCTCACAGTGCCGAAGTGCACATGTCCTATAGACTCTCTTTGCAACATCTGGCTGGAGACCCCGAATTGCCAGTGGGGTAGATCATCACCAAGAAATGACAGCACCGACCAGGCTGGCACAGCAACCAGTGCCACTTTTGTTACCTGCTCTCACTGTAGTGCACCATGTCCCCTCTCCTCTTACCTCTGGCCTACAGCCAATGGCACTTACTACCACTACTGCAGGCCCGCAGCCCACATATTTTGTGTGTATTATTTATTTTTGCTGATATTCAAGAGCTGCTTCTTGGCACCTGCCCCTTGTGCCAAAGAATGGTGTCCCATGGGAAGCCAGGGATCAATGTGGGGGGTACCTTACAATGTGTGACCATATAAAACAACATCAGGCTCAGAAAGAGGACCAGCGTACACAGCGGCAGCCCCCTGCTAACTCCGAGCAGCAGGCTCGAACTGGCCTGCACTGTCACCCAAAAAGTGAAAGGACTTTTAAGCCTGCAGCAGAGTACTTCCAGCAGCAAGCAAAGGCCTAGTAGTGGGTAGCCGAATTGTAACAGTGCACCAGCCCGGCCTCATTGAGCTATTTGGGCACAGCGTAACCATCCACAAGTGTGGGGGCTGACTGCTAAACTAAGAATACTGCAGGCAATAGACATTCTGACACAAATCATTGTTGTAAAGGAAGGTTTTAGGAAGCTTGTGGCAAGTGCAGATGCTCAATGGCAACATCCCAGCAAGGATTACTGTGCACAAAACGCTACACCTGAGTTGAATAGTGCATTAGTTATTGCGGTGAGAAAGGAAGTAGACAAGTAGGAAACTAAGTACATATATGCCACATTGGATGTTTCAATGAGGGGCCAAAACACTGGCTATGTGGCTATAATGGCACACAGGGTAACCTTCGCTCTACTGGTGATACTGGCGAGGGATAACACAGCAGCAGGATATCATCACCATAAAGACACTGTGTGCATGCAAGGCTTTGATGGCAGGAGCCACCCATGTCTATACATCTGGTGTAGAGTGTAGCAGATTGAGGCAGAGTGGCTATTTCCCCAGCAGCTATCCTTAGGTGAAGTGGCAGTGGGCAATGGGTCCAATGTCATTTCTGCCATAAGGCTGGGAAGCACAGTGCATGGCTCAGGCTTTGTAACTATTCTCCATCTTATGGTGATTGCTTCCCTGTCATTGATATGATCTCCTTTGCACAAACGATCTGTTCTCCTTTCAGCCCGTCATACAGCAGCAAAAACGATTTGTCTGTGCTGCAGTGCAACATAAAATCCAACACCACTCACAGCAGATTTATGTACTGGTCATCTGAAATTCAACCTTGCTTTTGCTTGACCACTTCTATGAGCACAGGATTGTTATAATGAGTCACTGTTGAGAATAGAATACGGCCTTCTTCACACCACCCAGTGGCAGCTCATATATATGCATGCTGTGTGCTATGGCCCTTTGAGCGAGCCACATAGTGTCTGAGTCATAGCACTGTGTCACTTAGTGAGGTACTTCCCTAGATAGCCTCGTTGAAAATTAAACTGTCCACAGAGCCAATGCAATGTAAAATCATGGGTAAGGCATTGGGCCTTATTACACGTAGTGCGGTAAGAGTTTACAGGTACCGGTAAGGGCACCGGTAGTGGTAAACCCTTACAGCCTTACTACGAGGTCTCTTTGCGGCTTGGTACTTTAACGCCTGCTTTTTAGCAGGCGTTAAAAACCAACCCGCAAAGGGACCAGGGTGCTAATTACGGTACCGCAATTTGCGATACCGTAATTAGCGCCTTCCCCATTCCCATAGAGCCCTATCGGGCAAAAATGGGAATGGGGAAGGGCAATGGAGGAAGGCGGAATTACCGCCTTCCAAACCTTGGAATAGGGCGGTAATTCCCCTTTCCTCCAAGGCGGTACCGGTAAATTACCGGCATGAACCATGGTGCTAATAGCACCATGGTTTACCGCACTACGTGTAATGAGGCCCATTGTGTAGCTAGTGAGACAACTGAAGTGAGTCTTCTGTGATGGTGCACGCATAAAATGCATGAAAGAAAATGTTGAATGTCTTTACGGTCAAAGTGGCTGTGTTCTAGACTGTGGAGAATCAGACAACACGTCAAGAAGCCACAGTACAAATGTGCAAGATTGCACTCGAGAGACGTTTGCAAAAACATTAGTAGTATGAAGGCCAGACAACAGCTGGGCATCTGCAAGAATCAATAAGAAGTGAGCCAAATAATAGTCGCCGCTTATCAAATGCGACTGCTTCAGGAACAGGGGAATCCCATGCCGAGTGTTCAACTCTCAAACAGTCGCAACTGTGGGACTCATTTCTTGATTCTGCATTCTTCAAAATGTCTGGGCCTGGGCGTAGAACAGTCGGTGGTAGCAGGCCCACTGCTGCACAGATGGTGGATTTGGTGGGTTCATATTTGAGAGATATATGCCAGCTCAGAAAGGTTGATAACTCACAGTCTGTGTGGCCAGGGTCGCTTGACTGTGTTGCCATACATATCCTATCCTGCCCCTCAGATAGTGTGCACACGTAACATGATTTTAGTGCAAGTGCCACTGGAATGTTATGGCAGGTGGCAGAACAGTAAATCCCCATTACTGTGGAGTCCCGTAGGACTCCATGAGAATGGGGTAACTGAAGCACCAGAAACGTTGCTAACGGAGCCGGTGCATCAGTGAAAACACTGCCGGGAGGGACCTGAATTCCTAGCAGGTCAGGCGTGCAGGGAGTTCCGTGCCTCTACAGCAGACTCTTAGTTTGGCGGTCTGGAAAGGGTGCTGGTACTCCGGCACCCTTATTTCCGGACACCACACTTGGAATGAGACCCAATGTCTTTCCTTTGCTCATATTGTACATCTAACATTCATGAAAATGAATGAGTAACATATCCCAGCAAACTCTGGGAATATCCTGTTGCTTTTATAAGAACAGCAACAGCATCTTCAAAGTCAGTAGCCAATAACCTTTGAATCAGAGGATGACCCCAGTTGCAGTGTCTGTAGAATAATAGATATTATGATGTTGGTGCTGATTGCGTTGAGGACGGTTAGCAATTTTGTTAATGCCAAAGATGAAGAAGTAGCAAGCCTGGTACATTTTGTGTGTGTGATAGGAATGTAGGACAGAGATATGCAATAAAGTTGCTGGCTTGATCACACCACTGTTCCGAGTGACTGACTGAGCCACACGAACCCCTCATCTGTGCCACAATCCTACAAGGAAGGTAGTGCACCCAACAATTTTTTGTCTGCCCTCCAAATGGGAAGGGGGTGTACACACACACACACACCCCTGCCCCCCGCCCCCCTAATATTTGACATATTTCTTCATGGAAGGAAGCACGCGCACAGTTTTTACCACACCACACCAATGTTGCTGCCCTGCTGCAGGAAAAGGGGCACACACACTTATTGTTTGCCACCTTCCGGAAAGGAAAAGGGCCCACATACACAAGTTCTGTTGCACCCATGTAGGGAAACGAGCACGCCCACCAAATATGTACTGTATTCCAACAGGGGAAGGAATACATAAACACAATTTATATGTGTTTTTCTCAGAAAACAGGAGCACAATGGAGGAAGGAGTTTCTTCATGGATCCACTCTCAAGTCTAAGCTGATTACCTTCAAGTGGATGGGACTGTTGCAAAACACGATTAAAGAATCTAAGCAAGGCATACTAAACTGTTACCAGAGGATATAGTCAAAGGCACGGAAACGGTGTTTCAGCAACACTTGAACAGCTGAGCTTCTTTCCCACAGCACTCTGCATGATGGTCAATGTTGTCACTGTCTCTTCTATCTCTGAAGCTGACAATGGGATCAGTATTCCGAGCATGGGATGGGAATGAGAGAAGGTGTTAAGATTCCAGCCAGCACAATGGTACACTGTTTATGTTGATTATGTTGGGTTGCAGCATCCTTCCAGGTGCATCAGCAGCAGCCTTCTCATCCATTTTGTAAGTGACTGTTTATCTGTGTGCCTTATGACACCAGACATGGCATATGTGCCTCCACCTCTTCAAATTAGTGGTAGAAGAACAGCAGTTCCATGTCCACTTGCACCCCTGTACAAGAACTCTGTACTCACAGATGGATAGCACAGCATCTCTGTTATGCTACGCTGCCATTTTCTTCAAATGTAAACAAATAAAACAAAGGGTTATCTAATTGTTTCTTTAACACAAACATGTTTCCCACAACTAACTGGTGTCCCAGCCAAACCTGGCTTCACACTGGCTTTCCAAAACACAATGGCTTAACTAAGAACGGAAAATAAGCCTCTCCTATTCAAATAAGAAAGAGAACACACACACACACAGAAACTCACACCCCAAAATATTTGTCTGCCTAATATTCCAACAAGTAAAGCTCCTCCTACTGTGTTTTGTGGATTCGACTTTATTCACATTCCGCCCACTAAATACAACCCACAAAAGAGACAGGAAGCTACAGGTTGCTTCTATAGACCTCTGAACTTATTTTCCACCCATGTAATAACTCACCCGAATAGCACACAATTTGTTGAATTCCAAGTGAACATCACAGTCTCATCTGAATCCTTATACAAGCTCGGATTATCATGCTTGTGTACCCAAAAACAATGGTTGAGCCTGTGGGGTTTCACATATAGATATTTAGGTGATTCGCTGAATCTTAGCCACATTCACGCTTCTCCTGAAGAAACATATACCTGGAACAAGATTCCAAAACAACTAGCACCTCATTGCCAACGTGCCCTGTGTGGCCACATTCTTGGAGAAGGATGTTACTGTATAACTCATAAACGTAAGTGAAAAACACAAATTTATTTGAGAACACCTGTCATGGTTCAGATCATACAAAAGTACAGAGGCTTCATTACTCTTCATATGAAAACAAACAAATACTAAATATAAATCCCCAAGCTACCTTGACTGATATCGTTTCTCAAAATGTTCAACTCTAAGATACAATGCCAAGATAACTTACAACATATCCAATAACTCAGCCAACATTGCTAAAATTCCTATCTGTATTCAAGGAGCCCATTATTTGATAATGAACAATTCTCTCTGCTTTAATTCTAGGCATTCTGAGATATTGTTTTCAGGATTCCCACATCAACCATATTATCCTTCACCTGAACTGACTCTATGTCCGCACTCCCCTTATCTGACAGAAAATACAGAAATTGTAGGCGGAATGTTTGACCCAGCCCTTTCATTTATTCCACAAGTAAACAACAGCACTAAACATACACTTCCAACCACCACACAAACTAGAAAGAAAATGCCCTAGCTAGAGATTACAATAAAAATAGATTTCATAAGATCTCTGGGACTGTTCATTGTGGAGTAATGTGATGTTTTTTTTTCTAAGGCCTAAACAATTCAACTATTTGACAAATGGCAATACTGCAATGCAGAACAGACGAGTTAGACTGATACGGGGGCAGAAACCACTTATTTCCATATTTTCTGGTCAGGAGTCATTCAACAAGCTACACACTGAAGTCAGGATCATTATCAAAACCATCCCCATAGTACACCACAATATCCCCAGTTTGTATCTGACCCTCCTTAAAGAAAACCTGCAGGAATGAACCAAAGGTCATCAGAAGGAAAAAAAAGAAGGAACTCAGAAGGAAATAAACTTACGGCAGCTAATTGTAAAACATTGCTGGGTGGCCACTCCATATACTCAGTAACAACGAACCTATGAAACTCCTTCCATAAAGACCTCTAAACAAATAACAATACTAATATCTTCATATAAAACTTGAAAAGACAGCTTTTCACTAGTGCAATTTGAACCACCCCATGCAAAGTCACCTTGCTATCAAGAACCTAATGCAAACCTCCACAGTCAAGTCTGATTCACTCCCCGCCCACATAAAGGGCTTCATCAAATTAATTTACCGTTAATACCACTCACTGTGGCCTTGCCATGGCATCACAAGTGGAACATTGGTGGTGCTAGTTCCCATTTTTAGAGCCCATTGGACTCTATTATATATTCTTTACATTAAAGTTGCTCTTGAATTAGGTTTTATTGTAACTTCAACATAGCAGCCCCAGCTGGGCAGTCTCTCTGTCTCTCCTCACCCACGTCCTCCCCCTCAGGTTCCTCTGCTTGAGTCCTTCTCACATTCTAATTTGATGTCACAGCAATAAAAGAAACCTAGTCAGCCTCATGTGAATGTTCTGCTCCTAAACTATAACTATGCCTATATGTAACACATTGCCTTCCCTTATGTGAGTGTTGACACAACGTGTCTATGACTTGAAATAATAAAACTAAGGACATGGTTACAACCTTGCCTGTTTAACTCCCACAATATCTTACTCTACAGTAGCCTGCTGATCCCTAATTCTATTAATGATTCTGATAGCATCTTTCTTTTACTGTTACATTACTTCATGGTCATTTTTAAATATTTCTCTTTTTCTTGTTGTTCCTCTATGCGCATACCGCTTGTTCACATCAGACCGAGAGGACTCTGATTCAAGTTTCTCCCTGGCTTGCTCACATCATGTCAAGAAGAAACTAATGCAACTTTCACCTCTTTCCAAATTTTGACGCCAATCAACTTCACTGAATTCCCTAACTCTTCATTAACTAATTTATTACCAAAATACTTGGAATAACTCTTATGTACCAATCTGTGATGTTTAACCTTGACCACACTGCCTACTGGCATACTCACATCCTTTAGACAATTGATCCTGTCATAACTCTCCTTAGCCAGCCATCCTTTCTGAATCACCCTTTCCCTAACAACATTTTCATCTATATCCTTTAATCTGAACCTAGCCATCCACCCAGGACACAACCTAGTGTTGGGCTTATGCTTCCACAAACATTCAATAGGTGATAACCCTGTAGTGCCATGAGAAGCCAACCTCTCCATTACTGACCTGATCCAATCTCCCCTGGTTGCAATACATACATGTTTCATCACTTAGTGCTCTGTTGAACCGATGCACACAATTGTTCCCCTTCAGATGATATAACTCTTTTGTGACATGCTCAATAGTAAGAGCCACCAAAAACTCCCTCATCTCCCTTGACACAAACTGTGGACCATTATCCAAAATAATCTCCAAAAAACAGATTCCAAAAATGTAATGATTCTCTTGGAAATAATCTATTTGAAAACACAAATGTCTGCAATTTTGACAACAGGTCAATCACCACAACAACCTAGTTACTGTACAACAAACAAGTTTATTAAAAGATTGGACAGCAAAAGTAGAAAACGTCTAGAAGCAGCAGATATAAACAAGGACATGCCGATTGCACGACCTCAAATAGCCAAAAAGACATTGGAAAAATGGGATTGGATTAAGAACCTAGAAAACATAACTCATCTTAGATCTTCACTAAGTCTAAGTGTCAGAGAAAACTGCCTGCATGTGCAACCTAAATACTTGGTAAAGTGTCCATCAAGACATCATAAAGAGCAGTTTTTATGACTAAGATTAAACACCTTAAAGACCAAGGAGATGAAGTGGCTAAGAGGTAATAAGGACATTAAAGATAATCTTTGTCGATACTGTAACCAAGAACCTCAATCGATTAAGCATTTGTTAATTGAATGTGTAGAAACAGCAGCCGTGAGATTTCGGATATTGGGAAAGTTTGCCCCAATGAACAATAACATGGAAGAATAGTGGACCCATGCTATATCCAGCAACAACATGAAACTATTGTGTGCAGTGGTTGACTATATGGACAAAATACTTAAAACTCCAGCTTAACAATTGTGAATGGAAGAAGACGATGGCAAATAAACCTCAATTATTGACTTAATTGTTCAATTTCCCCTTACATGTTGTATTCTTTTTCTCTGGCTGCTCTTGTTTCTGCTCATATTTCTCTTTTCTTTCTTGTTTGGTTCCTTTTGAAATGTTAACTTAAGCGGATGTAACAAAAATTGTAAAAAAAACTAAAGTTTACAAATAAAAAAAATAAAAATAAAAAAAATAGTTACTGTATGCTCCCCCAAACCCCCGGAAAAATCTTCCTGTATTTACTTCTAGTCTGCAGAACCTTGACACCCCCATGACATGTGACATACTCCTTCAACTTGTACAATGTCCATATTAATGCAGTGCCACCAAAAGTCCTCTCTTATCATTCCTTTTATCCTGTTTATCCCCAAATGTCCCTCATTAGCAATGTTCACAAAAGCATCTTTAATTCCTTCAGGAACTACAAACTGGTGACACATCACCAAAGGCTGACCTTGCACAACTTGTTCTTCTTTCAGTCTTTTATGTCCTTTGAGTGCTTCTTCCGCTCCATCACATGGCCAACCTTCTCTCAGAAATTGCAAAACTTTGTTATAATGTCCATACAAGTTGCAACTCTCATTTCACTTTTCCTCAGTAATACTATTGAAACTTCAAAAACCTACTTATTTTCCTTCTCCAGCTCATCACTGAGGTTGCCTATCCCACTGAATGTAAAAAAAGGCTTGTCCAGGAAACTTTGCCATCCTTAACTTTTATTTCATTTTAGTGCAGCCCAAAACAGTTTGGCCACTTAAGTCGTCTGCAGACCCCATCAGCCAATCATTGCCCAATCGTCTTTCCAGAATGTGGGCATCACAAATGGCTGCTCAGCAACTCAGTATCAACAAATGTCTCTTTGTTGATATGTCGGCATCCAGCTGTGGTGACACCCGCCCCATGTAACATGGGCCCTTGGCAACACTCCCGGTACTCAACGCTCCCCGTTAGCACTTTCGGCAGAGGTTTCTGGGCAGATCCTTTCCTCTACTTCCGTTCCCAATCACTGCATTAACCAGTGACAATGCCCCCTTCCAGCGCTGTCTCCTCAGTCAGTCATTGCCTTGAGTGCCTGGACCACTGCTACGAGCATCAGGCTGGTGCCACTCACCAGGTACCCCGAAAATCAGTGAACGTTTTACTAAAAAAAACAGGGCCGTGAGGTCAAACCCTTGGGAAACCCACACCAGAAAGATTCCTCAATCATTATCTATTTGTTTGAAGGGTACCCAGGACCTCGCTGACCAGCAAACACCCAAGGAAACAAGAATAAACCACAATGGGAGAATATCTAGAGAATAGAGAAGAAGATGCCATCAATCTATTTGCACTGAAAGGCAATAATGCACATGCATTCGGATCCAACCTGCCCAAACAAAGGGAAGATCTGCAATACAAGTTCGTAAAATTAGAAAGACTATCAAAAAAGGAAATAGACAAATTCTGGGAGATCAAATCCTTAAATAACTATATATCTAAGAAACAGATCCCAAGAGGTTTAAGAATATTAATCTTTCCCGATTTTACAAAAGATGAAGATAAAGACCTAGCTGACTCTTGGGAGAAAAATTTGAATCAAAGCTCATGTAACATGTTGGAAATCCTAATTGAGCATGCATCCAGGGAACATAAAAGAATTACAGTCAAAATTGAAGAAACTAAGAAAGAGATCAAAGAAGCGAAAGCCCTTGAAGCGACAAAAGAGAAAAACTATCAAAAGATGTTCGAGATCCTAAAAGAATATCAAGATGAGATCAAACTAAGAAAAGTGCGAAAATGTTTCAGAGACAATAGGGACTATGAAGATGACAAGGTGTACACCTTCCATGATAAATATAAGTCACTCAACAAACCATCCTCGCATGAAAGCACACCTAATACTTCCCCGGGCAGTTCTGATGCAGAATCGGAAGGAGATCAAGAAGACAACTGAGACAACAGAAGGACAAGGTTTTCTAAACCAAATACGGAGGTAAAAAAAGGGAACAGACTTACTTACCAAAACCAAAAGCAAGTATGTTTTTTATTGCCACAACCAACAACCCAACAACCACCCACAGGAGAAGGGGGAAACGAGGGGGTGGTAGACTCAGGAAATCCCAAAGCGTCAGAAGACTTCAGAAGATTGACAAGAGCCAAAGCAAGGGAAGCAGTGAAAAAGAACAAATGAAGGACCTCATACTCAACATATCAAATCACCAACTTAAACCAGAGGAAATATCATTACTAAACAAAGGTTTCACTTTTGCACCGACCACAACGTTTGATAATATAGAGGTTCACATTGACTTATTTAAATTTGTAAGGAAATTGAAATTAAAGAAATATTTTGACACTCAAGTAACAGACTATCGAATTAAGGAAAGAAAAGACGAGGAGAGTCCATTGACCATTGAAGATTTGACAAACATACATACTTTGAGAACTATACAAGAAGGAGGAGACAGACCAATACATGAGACCTTACATGAACTCCAAATAAAACAAACAAGCTTTTCCGCCCAAGAATTGAGATCGAAATCCAAATTTACTCCACAACTAATGCCAGATAATTTGGTGGACACATTTTATAAAGCAGTAACCAAAGATCTGAATGACTATTGTGATTCAACAATGAAAAAGAAAACAAAACCACAAAACTTTTTTGATAACTTAACAAATAAGGAACGACAAGCACTCCAAGAATTGAAACATGACTACAACCTAGTTATCAAAGGAGCGGATAAAGGAGGCAAAATAGTTGTAATGAATAGAGAAGATTACGTACAAATGGCAATGAACCACATCAACTCACCCGGTTGTTACACCAAACTGAAATCCAACCCAAAATTGGAAATCATATTGGAACTAAAAGAAGCCATTACAACATGACACAGACAAGGACTCATTACGGATGACGAGAAACAATTTTTGGAAATGAAACAACCAACCCTGCCAACAATTTTTTTCTTGCCAAAGATACACAAGAACTATGACAAAATTCCAGAAGGAAGGCCAATCCTGAGCGGAATAGCTTGGGCAACCATGAACATGGCTCAGTACATAGACAACATCATTAAACCCTTGGCCATGAAAACTAAATCTTACCTAAGAGATACAACTGCAGCGATAAATAAACTTGGTGAAATTATATGGCAAGAGGGTTTTCTACTAGCAACATGGGATGTTAAATCGTTGTATACATCAATCAGGCATGATACCACAATAGAAACAATGGATTACACTTTCCGGAAAGAAACAGCATCAAACTTCCAATCAGTCAGTATGCTGAAAGAAATGTTATGGTTGACACTACATAATAATGTCTTTTTATTCAATGGTCAATTCTTCAAACAAACCAGAGGAGTAGCGATGGGAATCAAATATGCCCCAGCACTTGCACACCTAACTATGGCCATGTTTGAAGACAAGCACATCTATACAGATGAAGCTTACGAACAACATGTAATCTTATGGACCAGATATATAGATGACGTTTTGTTGATTTGGAATGGGGAAAAAGAAGGACTAGAGAATTTCAGATTAAGAGCAAACAAAAACATGATGGGAATTGGATTTACAGGAGAATCAAGTAAAGAAGAGATAAACTTTCTAGACTTAAATATGTATGTTGCACAAAACCATCTTAACACCAGAACCTTCAGGAAACCGACAGAGGCCAATTCGACTTTATTTTGAACCAGCTGTCACTACACTTCCGTGATCAGGAATATACCCAAGGGAGAGTTCATAAGAGCACATAGAAATTGCAGTCAACAAAAAGCGTTCAATGAGGAATGCAAATTGCTAACAAACAGATTTAAAACAAGAGGCTATGGAGATAAAATAATTTCACAAGCAAAAGAGAAGGCATCAACACTGAAAAGAGAAAGCACTCTTAAAATGATCAATGTTGATCCAGTGAGAAAAGAAGAGATAAACTTCATCACAAATTATTGTGCAAACAATAAGGTACTAAGAAACATTTTGGGAAAAAATTGGCATTTGCTACAATTGGACCCAAATGTAAAGAAGTACATAGGAACAAATCCAACAGTGACTTACAGATGTGCGAAAACCATCAAAAACATTCTCAGTCCCTCTTTTCTTCCAGAAGTTAAAAAAGACCATCCTATCACATGGCTTCTTCCCCCACCAACCGGTTTCCGAAAATGTGGTACTTGTTCCATGTTCAGATATGCACTTACCAACATGATGATATTCAAAGATTCATATGGCATAAGTGAAAGAATTCTAGACTCCATTAACTGTAAAACGAAGTTTGTGGTCTATGCGATTGTTTGTGACTGTCAGAAAATCTATATAGGGAGTACAATTAGGGAACTCAGGACCAGAGTAAGAGAACAGCTTTCAACTATAGGAAGCCAGGACATTAATCTACCATTGGCACAACACTGGCAAAGCAATCACCAACTAACAGATAAACAAAAATTTAAATTCCTAGGCCTTAAGAAAGTGACTTTGGGCCCAAGAGGAGGTGATCATGAAGCGAAACTCAGACAAGAGGAAGCGAAATTGATATGTAAATTTCGGACAATAGAAAGGGGTCTCAATTCAGACCATGAAATGGCCTCTTTCTTATGAAATTGACTTTTTCAAAAATCAGGACCTTTGTAAGAATTCTCTCTTAATGTAATTGACCATTTTTAAACATTGGTGCTGTCACATATTTTGAAAGAATTTAAATTTTCTCTTTCCCTGTAAAGGCTCGTTTCAGACCAGCACGTTTCTAATATTTTTATTGTTTTGTCTCAGCTCCATTTAAATCAGGGGCAGACAACAACAACACACTTCAGAGTGTCAATTAATAATGCCTATTTGGCATTTTTACCGTGAATTTTTGACCAAAAGATGGCCGCGACAAAGAAAACAAAAAAAGGACTAATTGTAACCAAGCAAGGAACACATATATGTTACTATGATCATAAATAGACACGTAATTACTTACCCGCATAGAATACCATCATGGATATGAATACATAAGGTTGGAAACAACTTTTTAGCAACACGTAGTATCTATTGGTGCGTAACTAGGAGATTAACAAATATTTTCTTTTAATTCATATTTCACATTGGTTCAAATATACGTACATATAAAAGTCATTTTTTCATGCTAATATGTAAAAAGAACGTTGTAAAGTGGTCCTTAGCCTCCCGTAAGTGAGGCAAGGAAACCAACATGGAGAGCATAGTAAACACAATGATAGGACTAGTTAACATCATGCTGAAAGTAAATAGGAAGACGACAAAGAACCGCGAGGACCATTTGACACAGTATTCGCGGCTGAAGGTAAGCGTACAGGCGGGTCCCCTTAGGGGGCTGCATTAGGAACTAGCGCAAACATGCGAGTCCAGATGCAGATGCGTGAGAAATTATCAGGACGTCAGTACAACGTTGAGGCATAAAGATGACCCCATTTGACATTTGCAATTTTAAAGTGACAACAGAATGTTAGCAAGGTAAAACCAACCTAAGCATTTCAATTAAGCCGAGGCCATTTCTTGAGGACCTAAAGTCCGTAGACGAATACTAAAATTGAGCACCTTAATGTACCAGTAGTGTGTACAGGAACATTGACGCAATGTAAAAAATAAGCAGAGGTATCTAAGTATTAAAAGGGAAATCAACCTGCAAAGCTTAACATTACCTTTTGTGTGAATTTACAGGGATTTAACCCATGACTTATTCAAGTCCACAGTAATGAACGTTTCAAATGTTATGAATATCCAAATTAAAACATTAGGTAAGAAATCTGATGAAACTATTTAAATGAAATATTTGAATTACCTTCAAATACAATGTACTTCAAAACTTTTTCATTAATCTTTATTTTTTTGCAAATTTCTTTCTCTCTCTTTGCTGTTTTATTTTTTATCCCTTACCAATCCTTCCTTTCACCCCTCCGCAATGGCCAACCAAATGTTTTTATAATGTTTTGAACCATTTAATTATTGCATGAATATAACAAAAATGTTTTCATTCCTCATGTACTTTAATGTTTCAACAACCTGATTCATGATTGTCAATTTATGTTTTCAAAAAATCACTATCTATTTTTTGCTAGCTAACCCTGATTTGAAAAAGGCGATGGTTTCGCCGAAACACGTGTTATCATAGAGGGCAATTCAACAAACATAATATTATGTTTGAATAAAAGATATCTATGAATTATAAAATCAAGAAAAAAGTTTGTTATACATATGTTTTCTATCCATAAGGGCGCAGAAGAAAAACAGTAACCCAAAACACTTTATTGCCACTCACCAGGTAGTTCATTCTCGCTGCACAATTAATGGTACCCTTCACATTACAGTTGCTCTTGAACTAGATTTTAGTGTAAGCTTCAACATAGCAGCCCCTGTCGGGCTGTCGCTCCGTCTCTCTTCAACCGGCGCCCTCCCCTTGGGTTCCTCTGCTTGAGTCCCCCTCACATTGTAATCTGATGTTACAGCTCTCATAGACACACAGAACATCCACATCCACCAATACGCCGATGACACATTGTTATGCTTCAAGATTGACTCCATCAAGGACATCCAAAGGCTCAAAACCTGCCTCTCGCTGATCCACTCTTGGATGTCCAGTGCATACGTAAAGTTCAGCCCCTCTAAAACCAAATTCCTACTCCTCACCAACAACACTGAACAACCAGACATACAGACCTGGCTATCAACCATGAACACTGAAGGCTTTACACCCGAGCTCACCTCTTGCACCAAGTCCCTCGGGTTCCACATCAACAAACACCGCTCCTTCAAGACACATATAGCTAACAAAACGCAGACAGCTTGGTATCAGCTTTCCCTCCTGTGTAAAGTTGTGCCCTTCCTCCCTTCCGGACAGCTTTAGATCCACCATTCAAGCACTGGTCCTATCCCACCTGAAGGGGGAAAACCCCTACTCTGTGGCCTCCTATAGTCCTCCCTTGTGCCCCTGAGAAGTGTAATCCTAAACACGGCCGCACACCTCATCAAGGGTCTACGCAGATATGACCGCATCAGCCTGGCCCTCATCGGCCTTCACTGGCTCCCACTGCACGCACAAATCACCTCCAAGTTTTGCTGCATCATCTATAAGGCAGTTACCCTTAAGTCATCCTTAAGTCACCCAGCAACCTCACGGAAAAACTCAGCATCTCCGGCGGACAGCACACCACTACAAGCCGGGACATGTGCAGACTTGAAATATGCTGCTGCAAAGAAGGAAAGGACCAGAAAACAATACTATGCCCCAAGACTATGGAACCTCCGCCTGTCAGCATCAGACTCGCCCCCACGCTTCTACAATTAAGAAAAAAACTCAAGACCCGCCTCTTCAAGGAGTCTCTCCTCATCAACACTCTTCAAGGAGTCTCTCCTCCTCAACACCTAGACCATCATGTCCCCTCGTGACTTCCAAGATGCCATCCACCTCTCTCTCTTCCCCACCACTCTGTACAGCTGTACTCGTCTTCTGTGCCCTTCTGTATCCTACTCCCTCTATATATCTGTTCTTTCTGTTGTTACTTCCAAAATGTGCTCCATTATGCATCTGTACTGTTGTATAACTCTGTCAAGTGCTCCTTTTGGTATCTATATTGTTGTATACCTCTGTAAAGCGATCCGTTGGGTAGCTGTACTGTATAACTCTGTAAATCGCTCTGTTACTTCTCGGAGCTATGTACGCGCTTAATAAATATCATAATAATAATAATGATAACAACGATCAGAGAATCCTAGCCAGCCTCATGAGAATGCTCTGCTCCTAAACTATAACTATGCCTATATGTAACACACCTCATTGGGATTATTGGCAGATTTACAATGAGCGGTAATTCTGAGTGGATTTTTGGCATCTTGTTGAAGGTAAATCCTCCACTTCAAGGTCAAAGTCAGAATTCAGTGTGCTGGTAAATGTTGTAAATTGTGTGACCACCAAATAAAGTGTCTGTAACGAAATAACCACCTATTTTCTTTACTGCAACTCCGCACTCATAATGAGGCCTTAGTCTCCAGACACTTCCCCATCCCACCTTGTCCCCTGCCCCCCAACCTGAATAGCATATCCCTTCCCTTGTTCCCCGTTGAAGTTAACTACCATGTTCTGTATAACATGAATGTACTGCCTGTGTCTGTGGCTCTCTGCTGAACTTACCCAGTGTAACTGGGTGATCTTCTCCACGCCCAACAGCCTTTATGATCCCCTCACCACTCCCTTCCTTTGTTTGTGCTTTGAAATAACTTGTTTGGCAACTAGGTGTTGTACGAATCAATAATAAAATACAATACTAAGGAAAGACGTGACTTTTTTTAACTTTATTTAATTTGCTTGACAGTACAACAGAGAACAACAAGCATTGTGAGAGTCATCAGCGTCTTAGACAGAAAGTATTGCATCAAATAAGTTAGGCACCCAGTGTACACACAGATAAATTAACCTGAATTACAGTCAGTAGTGTAAGAGGATTCAATTCAACACTACAGCTAAATCAATGCCTAGTCTGGGATACTGAATGGAAACCCTTATTGATATATCTTTATGTCCAGTTCATGCGTTCTGGATGACTACCCCTATATAACACCCCTCTCTTGGAATCCCCCTGACCCCACTGAGCCAAGAAGTAGTTCTGTTTTGCAAGTTTAAAAGGTTTATTTGATAATTTAAACAATATATATATATCACACTTTATAATAAATTAATAATTGAATATCACACTTAATCTGAGCAGTAATCAATAATGGATAGTCCGGCACTAGCACACTTCCTTATAATCAATGATGAGTGGTTATAGGATGGATACGATAGCAACAATACTTTTATGGTTTCAAATGGATGCAATGTGGAATGAAATGCAGTACAGAAAATAACTTGATAGGATTTCAGCAAAAGACAATGAAATCACTTTCTTGGACAATTCATCCCCCCTTTTATGCACTGTAAGGAGATGAAGATGACACAGTTCTTGGGAATGCAATCAAATAGAATTCAGTTCAATTCCCCCCCAGCAGCTTATACAACAGATAGGAGTTTTGAAACACAGGCAAAATGCTTTGAATATGGTGACAATGCAGTGAGAAATATGCTGAAAATGGTTTTAATTCCCTTTAGGAGGTTCAGGGTGAGTGAAATATACTTGGGATGAGTTCAGGCTCACTTTAGCAAGGATCTAGGAGTAACTAGCAGGTTAAACGAATTTTTGGCAAAGGAAAGCAATGAAGCTGCTGTTTTCACACGTGGCTGGATTTTTAACCAAATTGCAAATCGCGGTAAAATTCACGAGTGCGAGAATCGTGATTACGGCGACAGTATGAGGAGTAGGAAGTCGGTTCTAGACTCGTTGCAAAGCTGAGATGCTAAGCTTTCAGAGGAAAGTTAAACCAAGTACCTTGCCCAAACGGTTCTAGAGATACGGACGATTAAAAAAAGGTAGTTTTTCGGATTTGATATTTTAAAAGTTCAAAGCGACAGGTTACAGCTTGCAGCTAGAAAATGACAAGTGACAGCTTTGCAAATGACAGGTGACAGTTAGGAGGCAGTTCTGGTTAGATTAAAATAGATTGAATTATATTATTTTAACTAAGAGATTGGTTCTGCACAGTTCTGCTTGGTACTCACAATATATTTTTGAATTAGGCCTCGCCACGGATCTGGTCAGGTTTTGGACTGGACTCCGGTCTGGTCTCGGCACTTCACAGTGATCTGGGTCAGCTCTACTCTGCTGGTCTGGGTCTCTGGTTCTGATCAGGTCTGTGGGTCTGGATACAGCGGTCTCCGGTTCAGCTGGTCTCTCTCTGGATACAACACTGCTCTCTGGCAAATGGCAAGAGTTCTTGCAAAGAATTCAAACAGCTCGCCTGGCTGTGAATAGTGGCAATGATTTGAGGCCTGCTAAAGAGGGATTTAGCTTGTAGTTGACCTCTTTGCTACAAATTCTGAAGTAAAGTCTTGGTCTCTGAAGGTGGATAGATTGAAGTCTCTATGTTGGCTCTCTGGAGGTTGATGGAGGTAAAGTATGGATTTTCCCGGCAGAGCGTCCCGCAGCAGATGGAATAGAATGTCCCTATCTGTCCTGACTGTCTGCTTTTATGTGTTTTGAAAGTGGGTGGAGAGGCTAGCTTTCTAGGCCCTACCCCTCTCTACTTGTCATTGGCCACTTCCTCCTCTTCCCCTTGATTGGGGGAATGAAATGAAGTGTCATCATGATGAGGTCTGTTTATGATACAGAGAACCCACCCCTGTCAACTTTACACACAATCTATATTTGACCTAAAGACATATTTCATAGATACACAGTGGTTTGAAATTACATGCACCCATCACATATCACATGAGGTAGCCCCTGTTCCAATTCTGCTCTTCCTGGGGGCTTGCATTCAGAAATGGCAACCTTTGGTGCTTTTTAGTGGGTTTTGCAACATCGGATTTTTCTCCAGATTTATACACATGTACATGGCCTGTCCATATATACTCCAGTAAATTACCATGTCTCTAGCTTAAACACAGAGTCTGTAGTATACATAAATAGCAGGGTTTTGCCCCAGAACATCACACAAATTGGAGTTTGGGCTTGAATGGAAGGTACATTTTTTAAATGAAGGCTCTCAAAGTTATACATTCCTGTCATTTGATTACAAAGAGTTATCAGTGTTTCTGTAAAATATATATTTTGCTTTCATTTCAGTTCTCAGAGTGTTGGAGTCCGCCTCCAAGACTTGGGTGGGTCAGTGATCACATGTGTCTTCTGGCAGGCAGGCCTTTGTTGACAGGAAACAGTCAAAATCAACATATTCTATTCAAGTGCAATAGCCTATTGTGTGGTCTCCAGGAGGTTGAGGTCAGCAGACCAGGGGGTCACTTTGCATTTGGTTATTATGACCATGTGATATCCTGGGCTGTGGTGTGAATCTCTTGAGGTGAGAGGGTTTCCCAGGCTTCTGGCATCTGGGAACAGCAGGTGGCTAATTTTTAATTAAAATGCAGCCTTTGAAGTCAGCTGAGTCAAATCCCTTTGTCAGCAACTGCACTTAGTTCTCCTGTCAGAGTTTAGACAGCTAGCGCCACCTTGAGGATTTTGTTAGTACTGCATCCATTTTTGGGATCTTTCTTGGATTAATGCATTCCAAACAGGAATGGTTCTTACATGGTAGTAAATAATCCTCGCTTAACATTGTTTTGATGGGGCTCCTTACAGTAAAATGGTTATGTGGAACCCCACAAAAGGGTTGAATCTTTAAAGTGGTCCAGTGAGCCACGATTTCAGCAACTTTTTGACATCAGTAACAGTGGATTTTGTTAACGAAGATCTTTCTTTACACTGGTGGGTGGCAAGTGAGGTAACCATTTTGGTGTGCACATAAACTGCGTGGTTCTCCTGGATTCTGGCGCACTTGTGGGCTTTTTGGCCATCTTGGATTTTCTAAGCCCACAGCACCAAATGTTGCAGCATGATAGCTCAAACGTGGGTCAGGACACCCAACAGTAGATTGCGGGCCATCAATGTCTTCATCACTTTCATTGGTCAAGGAGAATAATTAGGATCAGAAGGGGATCCAGATGTTTCTGTGTCTGCTCACTATTGGTTGCATGGCAGACCAGCGCTCCTCCATGTCGGAGGCCCAAGGAACAGCCTGAAGTCATTGGTTGAAAGTGGGGACACTAGGGCACAACCAGAGTACACAGCGGGTCGCAAGCAACATACATAATCCAGCCAGCCTCTTGAGGTCACGGCTGATACGGGAGTACTAGTGGAAGAGGCAAGCCAATGGGGATGGTGTAATGGTACAGTCAATTATTTGAGACACGGCCTCACATACTTCTTCCTGGAATGGGGCAAGTTTTGGGCAGGACCAGAGCATGTGTATATAGTCAGCATTGTGCATTCTGCATCTGGGGCACTCAGAAGGTCGATCCCCTGACATATGTTGTAGTCTAGCTGGGGTTTAGTGGTATCTGTGGAGTATTTTAAATTGGATCAGTTTGAATTTAGAATTAAAGGATACTTCTTGGGTGCAGACACACATTGATTCCCCTTGTTGATCAGTTATATCAAAACCTAGGTCAGTACTCCACCCCCCCTAAGCCTATCCCATGGGTGGTCTATCCTTTCCTGAAGAAGGCCATATAGCCTGGAGACCCTCCCCCTCGAGGTGGTGCCCATCATGATCTCGGATAGTAGTGAATCATCAGGGGGAATCGAGGGGCATTCAGTCCACCTACTCTTAAGAGTTTGATGCAAGCCTGCGTATTGAAGCCAATGGGATGTTCGCTCTCTCAGGGATTCTGGCAGATCCAGCCACTCTGTAAAGGTTCCCATAGTGAAAACATCCCATAAATGATCAAGGCCCATCTCGGGCCGGTGGTGAACCGTAGCGGCGTCCACTCTGGGAGGTTCGGGAAGACAGTTCCACAGGGAAAAGTCACCATGGAATGGATGTGGGGTGTCTGCCTGTTTCCAAAGTCTGTGCCATGCTGTCATCGTGCCCTCAGTGGGATCCATGGGGTCTAGTCTGAGGTTTAAAGAAGGGAGAACCCAAGAGCGAGCATCCAGTTCACCACCCGCTAGGCACTCGAGTTAGATGTGCTGGGGATCCGCTGGATTCAAACCAAAAAGCGTCGAAATGGTCCTGCTCAGCAATTCAATATCACTCAAAGTTAGGGGCACCAAATCCACCCTGCACCACCAGAGTAGCCAACATGTCCATTTTCAGGTGGACAGCCCCAGAGTGCCATAGGAAAGCATTGATGGTCTGGGTCAGTGACTTGAAAAATTCAATGGCAGGCCATAGCGGGACATTTTGGAATCTATATAGGGGTTGTGGTAGAACTATCATCTTGAGAATAGCGACCCTTCCGGCCAGTGTAATCAGCAATTTGGCCCAATCTGCAGACTTACGGGCGAGAGAGGCAACGTCGTTTCTGTAGTAATAATCATATAAAGGAGTCTGGTGTCATGCCACCACTACCCCAATATATGTGATCTCTGATTGAGACCAGGCAAACCCGCAGAGATCTCGATGAATCGCAGTGGCATTGGTCAATGTGAATAGTATGGACTTAGTACAATTGACCTTTAACCCAGATAATTTGCCAAAAAGAATAACATCATCCAATATTGGGGCCAGGTTTTCATCAGGAGAGCGGATGAAAAGTAAGGTGTCATCCTCAGGGAGTGAAATGATTTCAGGATCCCCAGAAAGTCTTATACCCCTGTGGACATGCCACTGACGGATCCTATCTGCTAAGCGTTCGACAGCTAATCCGAATACCAAGGGCAAAAAGGGGCAGCCCTGTCTGTTGCCCCTGGGGATTTTAATTTGGGTGGAGCAACTGTCTTCGGTGCGGACCCTGGCAACAGGAGAGGCATTTAGAAGTTTCACCCAGGATAGGAAAATGGGGGCCAAAATTGCTCTTCTCCAATACCAGCCACAGGAACCTCCAGGAGACCGAGTCGCATGCCTTTTGCATGTCTAATGTGGCTGCCAGGGCCTGCATTTTGGGGTCGATTCAGGCTAAGATGTCGAATAAGCTGTGCAGATTAAGAGAGGTGGAGAGCCCGAGGATGAAACCCGATTGATCAGGGTGGACAATGTACGGTGCTAACCAGAGGGCCAGCAACTTAGCAAATATTTTGGCATCACAATTAATGAGAGAGAGGGGTCGGTATGAGCCGCACTGTGTGGGCGGTTTGCTGGATTATAGTAACACTGAGATAACCACCTCCCGTAGAGAGGGGGGGAGCACACCGACCACACATGCCTCCTCCTACACAGCTGCCAATCGGGGAAACAAGCGGCCCTTATAACATTTATAAAATTCAGTAGTGAGTCCATTGGCTCCTGGCGCTCTGCCTGATGATAGTGCGTCGATTGCCTCAGACAACTCCTCTGCTAATATTGGGCGGTCCAGAGACTCCCTAGTCTCTGTGGACAGAATCGAAAGTGGCAGGCTGTCAAGGAAGGATTTGATATCTGCCATAGGGGCGGTATCGGTATTAGTATAGAGCGATTCATAGACGGAACAGAATTCATCATTGATTTCTTGAGATGGGAGGGTCAGGGTACCATCCACTCTTTCAATTGCTGGAATTTGGGGTACCCCCCTTTCTTGGCAGATCAGTCTGGTGAACAGACGGCCAGGGCACTCCCCCTGCCCATACCTATGGGGTCGTCCAGAAACTTATGTTCACGGTCGGCCTGTGCGCGGAAAGCATCTAACGCTGTCCCTATCTCACTGAGTGTAGCAATAGTCGGGGATGCAGCATACTGGGTTTCGAGA